>NC_138299.1:79072500-79152500 GCF_965601325.2 Salmo salar | reverse complement strand
TATACAAATATGGACCACAGAGACTTCTTCTCCGAAAAGTATCTCTCCCTTAATCCAGTGTCAATGCAGAACCCTATTGGAAGGAGACACTGTGAAGGTACTTCCTCTCATCACTGTTAATTGCTTATTAACTACCGTTAATTACAAGGCTATAGCTGTGGGATTTGGCTTGTCAGAAAAGAGCTTCTTGATGTTGATGGGAGTTAAACTCTCCCACTTTCTAAATATTTCAAGGAAATCCATCATAAAAGTTTTAGAAGTTTGCTTGGCGTATGTATATGTTCGACCAATGATGAGTTGTCCTACCTAACACCACTATCTGCTCTCTCTATGTCCCTCTCTCTCTCTCTCTCTCTCTCTCTGTCTCTCTCTCTCTCTCTCTGTCGCACTCTCTCTCTCCTCTCTCTCTCTCTCTCTCTGCTCTCTCTCTCTCTCTCTCTCTCTCTCTCTCTCTCTCTCAATCTCTCTCTCTCTCTCTCTCTCGTCTCTCTCTCTCTCTGTCGCTCTCTCCTCTCTCTCTCTCTCTCTCTCAATCTCTCTCTCTCTCTCTCTCTCTCTCTCTCTCTCTCTCTCTCTCTGTCTCTCTCTCTCTCTCTCTCTGTCTCTCTCTCTCTCTCTCTCTCTCCTCTCTCTCTCTCTCTCTCTCTCTCTCTCTCTCAATTTCAATTTCATTTTAAGGGGATTTATTGGCATGTTAAACATACATTTCCATTTCCAAAGCAAGTGAAATAGATAATAAACAAATGTGAAATAAACAATAAAAAATGAACAGTAAACATTACGCTCACAACCAGCTTGCTTAGGGGACTCTTCTCCAGGTTCATCCCTCTGTAGGTGATGGCTTTGTTATGGAAGGTTTGGGAATCGCTTCCTTTTAGGTGGTTGTGGAATTTAACGTCTCTTATCTGGATTTTGATAATTAGCAGGTATCGGCCTAATTCTGCTCTGCATGCATTATTTGGTGTTTTACGTTGTTCACTGAATTCTGCGTGCAGAGTCTTAATTTAGTGTTTGTCCCATTTTGTGAATTCTTGGTTGGTGAGCGGACCCCAGACCTCACAACCATAAAGGGCAATGGGTTCTATAACTGATTCAAGTCTTTTAAGCCAGATCCTAATTGGTATGTCGAATGTTATGTTCTTTTGATGGCATAGAAGACCCTCAAAGGTATATCACCCACTACCTTGTCACAACACAACTGATTGGCTCAAATGCATTAAGAAGGAAAGAAATTCCACAAATTAACTTTTAACAAGGCACATCTGTTAATTGAAATGCATTCCAGGTGACTACCTCATGAAGCTGGTTGAGAGACTGCCAAGAGTGTGCAAAGCTGTCATCAAGGCACACTTTTTTGGTTACTACATGATTCCATATGTGTTATTTCATAGTCTTGATGTCTTCACTATTATTCTATAATATATAACATAGTAAAAAATAAAGAAAAACCCTTGAATGAGTAGGTGTTCTAAAACTTTTGACCGGTAGTGCATTTATGTATTGTTTTAGGGATTTTGGTTGGATAGGTTTCTCAATTTCTTTCTTAGGTTTTTGCATTCTTCATCAAACCATTTGTCATTGTTGTTCATTTTTTCCCCTAGGTTGTCTGCTTTACATTTTTTGATTTGATAGGGAAGCTGATAGATCAAATATACTGTTTAGGTTTTCTACTGCCAAGTTTACACCTTCTCTTGAATTTGTTGTTGCCTAATTGTTTTTTTGGTAGATTTCCACACTATTTTCCTTCCATCTATAGCATTTATTAATATTATACAGTTCCTTTGGCTTTGATGCCTCATGATTGAGCATAGCTCTGTTCAAGTAGAGTGTGATTTTGCTTTGATCTGATATGGGTGTCTCTCCCTTGTCTGCTCTCCTTTCTCTCTCTCCCCCTTCCCCCTCCTCCTCTCGTCCAATGCTCTCCACCCCTCCTCTCTCCAGATCTTATTAACTCATTAACTTTTTTCATTATTTTTAATAAAAGATGAGTTATGACTCCAGCCCCTCTGGGGTGTAACATCCCTCCCCATCCACTTTCTCTCTGTTTCACTTCTCCCCTCCTCTCCAACTCCCTCTCTTCTCTTCTCCCCTCCTCTCCTCTCCTACTCCCTCTCTTCTCTTCTCCCCTCCTCTCCAACTCCCTCTCTTCTCCCCTCCCCTCCTACTCCCTCTCTTCTCCCCTCCCCTCCAACTCCCTCTCTTCTCCCCTCCCCTCCTACTCCCTCTCTTCTCCCCTCCCCTCCTACTCCCTCTCTTCTCCAACACCCTCTCTTCTCCCCTCCAACTCCCTCTCTTCTACCCTCCCCTCCTACTCCCTCTCTTCTCCAACACCCTCTCTTCTCCCCTCCTCTCCTACTCCCTCTCTTCTCCAACTCCCTCTCTTCTCCCCTCCCCTCCTACTCCCTCTCTTCTCCAACACCCTCTCTTCTCCCCTCCCCTCCTACTCCCTCTCTTCTCCAACACCCTCTCTTCTCCCCTCCTACTCCCTCTCTTCTCCCCTCCTCCTCTACTCCCTTTCTTCTCCCCTCCAACACCATTTCTTCTCCCCTCCTCTCCTACTTCCTCTCTTCTCCCCTCCTCTCCTACTCCCTCTCTTCTCCCCTCCTCTCCTACTCCCTCTCTTCTCCCCTCCCCTCCTCTCCTACTCCCTCTCTTCTCTTCTCCCCTCCTCTCCTACTCCCTCTCTTCTCCCCTCCTCTCCTACTCCCTCTCTTCTCCAACTCCATCTCTTCTCCCCTCCTCTCCTACTCCCTCTCTTCTCCCCTCCTCTCCTACTCCCTCTCTTCTCCAACTCCCTCTCTTCTCCCCTCCTCTCCTACTCCCTCTCTTCTCCCCTCCTCTCCTACTCCCTCTCTTCTCCCCTCCCCTCCTCTCCTACTCCCACTCTTCTCTTCTCTCCTCCTCTCCTACTCCCTCTCTTCTCCCCTCCTCTCCTACTCCCTCTCTTCTCCAACTCCCTCTCGACTCCCCTCCTCTCCTACTCTCTCTCTTCTCCTACTGCCTTTCTTCTCTCCTCCTCTCCTACTCCCTCTCTTCTCCAACTCCCTCTCTTCTCCCCCCCTTCTCCTACTCTCTTCTCCAACTCCCTCTCTTCTCCCCTCCCCTCCTCTCCTACTCCCTCTCTTTTCCCCTCCTCTCCTACTCCCTCTCTTCTCCCCTCCTTTGCATCTCCCTCTCTTCTCCCCTCCTCTCTAACTCCCTTTCTTCTCCCCTCCAACACCCTCTCTTCTCCCCTCCTCTCCTACTCCCTCTCTTCCCCACTCCCCTCCAACACACTCTCTTCTCCTCTCCTCTTCCACTCACTCTCTTCTCCCCTCCCCTCCAACACCCTTCTACTCCATCTCTTCTCCTGGTTTCTCCTTTTCCCTCCCAAACGGACCTTCATATTGTAGGTGAGAACCCATTCTCCTCTCCTCTATAATCAGTGGGTATTCTTTAGATATGAGTCATGTGCTTTGTTGACTCAATGGATGGATTGTGGAAATGGAGACCATAGATTGTACTGTGTTTAGAAATGAGATTACAAATTATCGCAACAACACACACAAGTCTTCTGTCCCGACAGGCAACGGTTAAGCAAGCTCTCTTTCTTTCCTTGAGTTTTGTAACATTCGTCTTACATTCAGTTATTGTGTATTTCTACAGACTAAGGGCCCAGTCTAATTAATTTATACATTCAACAATTCATTTCAGTCATGTTTTATAAAAATGCATTTGTTTCTTTATATAAATTGTTTGTTTTTCACTAACCTTTTTCCCCACCAATGGGATACTTCCTGGTTGAGGTGTGGCACTCTTTGGGCACACGGTGTAAATGCTCATATGCGAGCACGTGAATGGCTGCTCTCGCCACGGTTGATCACACCATCTTTGATTACGGGGGTGTTGGTGTAATTTATTTCAGTTGCATTTTGAATATAACTTAGTTCTTTCTAATCAAGAATTATTTATTTTATTTTGGGTAAATTATATTTGCTATGTAAAATTATAGAGCCAAAAAGATAGGAGAAGTGGTTTATCCATACATCTCCGCTTTGGATCGATAACTCTTTGTGTTTTTGTTTGTTTAGTGTTCCCAGAAGTGGTTAGATTCTATAGATTCTTCAATTACATTGAGCTGATTTCTGATGTGCTGTTCCTTCTTTTACCGTAGTGTACACTACTGGTCAAAAGTTTTAGAACACCTACTCATTCAAGGGTTTCTCTTTATTTTTACTATGTTATATATTATAGAATAATAGTGAAGACATCAAAACTATGAAATAACACATATGGAATCATGTAGTAACCAAAAAAGTGTTAAACAAATCAAAATATATTTGTCACGGTTGTTGTCGGTGAAGGAGGACCAATACGCAGCAGGTACGTGTATGCTCATCTTGATTTTTATTAACTACAAAAATGAACATACAAAATAACAAAACGAACGAACAACTACAAACAGTCTGGTAAAGCATACGGCTTACACACAGAACAATCACCCACAAATAACACATACAAACACACCCTAATATATGGGACTCTCAATCAAAGGCAGATAGACAACACCTGCCTTCAACTGAGAGTCCCAACCCCAATCAACCAAACATAGAAACACACGCACTAGACTAACCATAGAATTAACTAAACATAAACCAAAACCCGGAAATACTAAATCAAACACCCTTTACACAAACACACCACCCCGAACCACATAAAACAAATACCCCCTGCCACGCCCTGACCAAACTACAAAACAATTAACCTTATATACTGGCCAGGACGTGACAGTACCCCCCCCCCTTAAAGGTGCTACCCCAGAAGCACCTTAACAAAAAATAACCCCAAGCAACACCAACAAAAAGTCCCCTTTTCTAAAGGGAGGGAAGGGAGGGTGGCTGTGCGACACCCCCCCTCCCCAACCCACCTATTTCTGGAGGTGGCTCTGGTTCCGGCCGTTCCAGGCTGTCGGGCCACTCTGGCATCGCCGAGGGGCAGTCGGGCCAGTCTGGCATCGCCGGGGGGCAGTCGGGCCAGTCTGGCATCGCCGGGGGACAGTCTGGGCAGTCTGGCAATTCGGGACAGTCTGGGCAGTCTGGCAGTTCGGGACAGTCTGGGCAGTCTGGCAATTCGGGACAGTCTGGCCAGTCTGGCCAGTCTGGCCAGTCCGGCAGTTCAGCGCAGTCTGGCCAGTCCGGCAGTTCAGCGCAGTCTGGCCACTCTGGCAGTTCAGCGCAGTCTGGCCAGTCCGGCAGTTCAGCGCAGTCTGGCCAGTCCGGCAGTTCAGCGCAGTCTGGCCACTCTGGCAGTTCAGCGCAGTCTGGCCACTCCGGCAGTTCAGCGCAGTCTGGCCACTCCGGCAGTTCAGCGCAGTCTGGCCACTCCGGCAGTTCAGCGCAGTCTGGCCACTCCGGCAGTTCAGCGCAGTCTGACCTCTCTGGCGACTGTTGACTGGCGGGCAGCTCTGGCGACTGTTGACTGGCGGGCAGCTCTGGCGACTGTTGACTGGCGGGCAGCTCTGACGATGACTGTTGACTGGCGGGCAGCTCTGACGATGACTGTTGACTGGCGGGCAGCTCTGACGATGACTGTTGACTGGCGGGCAGCTCTGACGATGACTGTTGACTGGCGGGCAGCTCTGACGATGACTGTTGACTGGCGGGCAGCTCTGACGATGACTGTTGACTGGCGGGCAGCTCTGACGATGACTGTTGACTGGCGGGCAGCTCTGACGATGACTGTTGACTGGCGGGCAGCTCTGACGATGACTGTTGACTGGCGGGCAGCTCTGACGATGACTGTTGACTGGCGGGAAGCTCTGATGATGACTGTTGACTGGCGGGCAGCTCTGATGATGACTGTTGACTGGCGGGCAGCTCTGATGATGACTGTTGACTGGCGGGCAGCTCTGATGATGACTGTTGACTGGCGGGCTGACGCACTATAATCCTGGTGCGTGGTGCTGGTACCGGATATACCAGCTTATGAACACGCACCTCCAGGCTAGTGCGGGGAGCGGGAACAGGACGAGTCGGACTGGGTTGACGCACTTCCGGATCCGCACGAGAGACAGGAGCTGGAAACCCAGGGCTATGGAGGCGCACAGTCGGTCTAGATCTTACCTCCTGCACAACCCGCCTTGGCTGGATGGAACTAGTAACCCTGTACGAGCGGGGTGCTCGTACAGGGCAGACTGGGCTGTGCAGGGGCCTGATGGTAGCCGTGCGTAGAGAGGGAGTTGGGTAGCCTGGTCCTCGGAGGCGTACCGGCGACCAGATGCGCTGCGCAGGCATCCTCCTACCAGGCTGGATGCCCGCTCTAGCACGGCACCTGCGAGGGGCTGGAATAATGCGCACCGGACTGTGCGTGCGTATGGGTGAGATAGTGCGCTCCTCAGCGAAACATAGCGCTCTCCACCCCATACGCTCCTCCATATAACCACGGGTAGCTGGCTTCCGGCTCTTCTTACGCCTAGCCAAACTACCCGTGTGCCCCCCCCAAAAAAATTATTGGGGGTGCCTCTCGTGCATCTCCTTCAGCGCGTCCACTCTGGCCTCGTACCACCGCCTCTCTGCCTTGGCGGCCTCAATTTCCCACTGCGGGCGGCGATAATCCCCAGCCTGATGCCAGGGTCCGGCCCCGTCCAGAACTTCCTCCCAAGTCCACTTCTCCCGCCAGTCCAACTCGAACTCCGTCTGCTCCTTCCTCTGCTGCTTGGTCCTTTGGTGGTGGGTGATTCTGTCACGGTTGTCTTCGTCCTCTGATGATATAACGAAATCATCGTCGGAAAATGTGGACCAATACGCAGCAGGTGCGTGTATGCTCATCTTGATTTTTATTAACTACAAAAATGAACATACAAAATAACAAAACGAACGAACAACTACAAACAGTCTGGTAAAGCATACGGCTTACACACAGAACAATCACCCACAAATAACACATACAAACACACCCTAATATATGGGACTCTCAATCAAAGGCAGATAGACAACACCTGCCTTCAACTGAGAGTCCCAACCCCAATCAACCAAACATAGAAACACACGCACTAGACTAACCATAGAATTAACTAAACATAAACCAAAACCCGGAAATACTAAATCAAACACCCTTTACACAAACACACCACCCCGAACCACATAAAACAAATACCCCCTGCCACGCCCTGACCAAACTACAAAACAATTAACCTTATATACTGGCCAGGACGTGACAATATTTTATATTTGAGATTCTTCAAACAGCCACTCTTTACCTATGGACAATTATCTTAACCTTATATCTGTCTCTGTAGGCCGAGGTGTGAGGCTAACACTAGCCTACTAGCTACCTGTTCATTTTAGGCCTACATTCCTTAAGGACTCTTTGGTTTGGGAGAGGGTCGGGGGAAGGATAGATGGCGGAAGCGGATGTTCTGTTTGAAACTGCTGGTGCGTCGTGTGGAGAGGAGAGTGGGAAGGAATGGAAAGAGAACAGGAAAGGAAACAAGAAGTCCAGTAAATACATGTTCTGACTCTTCTTTTAGAGTGAGGGTTTTGGACCAAAGATATGGAACGCCATTTGGGTCTTTGCGTGTCAAAAAATATACACGTCAAATAACACTATTTGATTTTTCAAATAAGCTTTTCATTTGACACGTCAAATAACACAATTCTATTATACCACACTCATACTCCATTTCATGTCTTCACATTCCAACACTCCAACCTCGTTTAGCATGATGTAACACTCTTCGTCGTCAGACGATACAGAGAAATCATCGTCGGAGAAAGTGGACCAATACGCAGCGGGGTTATGTGTACTCATCTTCTTTATTACTGGATAAGAAGGCAAAACCGAAAACAAAATATGTACACAAGAAAAACACAATGACCACGACTAACAGGCTTGTAAGGCACACCGCTATACAAAGCATATAATCTCCCACAACTCACCAACCCAAACACATACCTAATTATAGGACTCTCAATCAGAGGCAAATAGAAACACCTTGTCACGACTCCCGCCGAAGTCGGCCCCTCTCCTTGTTCGGGCGGCGTTCGGCGGTCGACGTCACCGGCTTACTAGTTGCCACCGATCGATGTTTCACTGTTCGTTTGGTTTTGTCTTTATTGTGTACACCTGTTTTTGATTTTCCCTAATTATGTTCATTATTTAAACCTCTGCATTTCCTGTTTGTCTTGTCGGTGATTGTTTCCTGTTTTGTGTGGTCGGAAGTGTTTCTCCGCAATATGTATTTTGCTAGGAGAAGATTTATTGATTTTTCAAGTAAACACGTTTGTTTACATTGATCCCTGTGTCCTGCGCCTGACTCCTCTACTTCTCCTAAAGATAATCATTACACACCTGCCTCCAATTGAGAATCCACACCCAAACCTAACCTAGATAGAACGTAGAAAATACAACCTAGAACATACCCAACACCCAGAACTAACAAATCACACACCCTAAACACAACCAACCACCCCGAACCAACCAAAACAAATACCCTCTGCCACGTCCTGACCAAACTACAATACAAATAATACCTAAATACTGGTCAGGACGAGACATTACCCCCCCCCCCCCCCCCCAAAGGTACAGACCCCGTATGCACCTTTATCAAAAAACCAAAATACCCCAAAACAAACATAAAAAACAATTTCCCCCTAAACTAAAGGGAGGGAAGGGAGGGTGGCTGCCGTCAACGACGGCACTTGTGCTACACCCCCCCCCCCCCCCCCAACCCACCTATACTGGAGGTGGCTTTGGTTCTGGCCTACTGTCCTCCAGACTGTAGACAGAGTCTCTTTGCTCCGGACTGTAGGCAGACTCACTCGGTTCCGGGTCGTAGGCAGACTCCTTCAGTTCCGAGCTGTAAGCAGACTCACACATTTCAAAGTTATTGTCAACCTCATTCTGTTCCGGACCACAGGCAGACTCACTTGGTTCCGGATCGCAGGCAGACTCACTCGGTTCCGGATCGCAGGCAGACTCACTTGGTTCCGGTTCGCAGGCAGACTCACTCGGTTCCGGACTACATGCAGACTCACTCGGTTCCGGATCGCAGGCAGTCTCACTCGGTTTCCGGGTCGCAGGCAGACTCACTCGGTTCCGGATCACAGGCAGACTCACTCGGTTACGGTTCGCAGGCAGACTCACTCGGTTCCAGTTCGCAGGCAGACTCACTTGGTTCCGGACTACATGCAGACTCACTCAGTTCCGGACTACATGCAGACTCACTCAGTTCCGGACTACATGCAGACTCACTCGGTTCCGGATCGCAGGCAGACTCACTCGGTTCCGGATTACAGGCAGACTCACTCGGTTCCGGCTCGCAGGCAGACTCACTCGGTTCCGGATCACAGGCAGACTCACTCGGTTCCGGATCGCAGGCAGACTCACTCGGTTCTGCACAGTGGGCCATCTCCTTTGGTTCCGAACTGTAGGCCGTCTCAATCGGTTCTGCAGAGTGGGCCGTCTCCCTTGGTTCTGAACTGTAGGCCGTCTCACTCGGTTCCGGGCTTAACACTCTTACCGAATACTCTGGACGGGGCACTGTCTCCGGACTCTCGAGGCTGGGCTAACGCACTGGAAGCCTGATGCGTGGGGCTGGTAGTGGATGTACCAGGCTGGAGACACGCACCCTAGGGCTAGTGTGGGAAGCAGGAACCGGCCGAGAGGAACTAATATTACGCACTAGAAGCCTGATGCGTGGTGCTGGTACTGGAACTGCCAGTTTGAGAACACGCACCTCATGGCTAGTGCGAGGAGCGGGAACAGGCTGAGTAGGACTAGGCTGACTCACTGGAAGCTTGATGCGTGGTGCTGGTACTGGACGTGCCAGACTAGAGGTTCGCACTTCTGGGTCTGCACGAGAGGCGGGAACTGGAAAAACTGGGCCATGGAGGCGCACAGGTGGTCTTGATCGCACCTCCTGCACAACCAGTCCTGGCTGGATGGAACTAGCAGCCCTGTACGAGCGGGGTGCTAGTACAGGGCGAACTGGGCTGTGCAGGGGCTTGATGGTTACCGTGCGTAGAGCGGGCATAGGGTAGCCTGGTCCCAGGAGGCGTACCGGCGACCAGACGCGCTGCGCAGGCATCCTCCTACCAGGCTGGATGCCCACTCTAGCATGGCATCTGCGAGGGGCTGGAATAGCTCGCACCGGACTGTGCGAGCGTATGGGCGAGATCGTGCGCACTTCTTCAAACTTCGACGCCCTCCACTCCATACGTTTCTCCATATAAGCACGGGTAGCTGGCTTATGGCTCTTCCTTGGCCTAGCCAAACTACCCGTGTGCCCCCCCAAAAAAAATTCTTGGAGGTGCCTCTCATGCTTCTCCCTCAGCGCGTACATGGCCTCATACCGCCGCCTCTCTGCCTTAGCTTCCTCTATTTCTTCCCATGGGCGACGGTATTCCCCAGCCTGGTGCCAAGGTCCAGCCCCGTCCAGAATTTCCTCCCATGTCCATTTCTCTCGATAGTCCATGTAATCCACCTGCTGCTCCTTTCTCCGCTGCTTGGTCTTTTTGTGGTGGGAGATTCTGTAACACTCTTCGTCGTCAGACGATACAGAGAAATCATCGTCGGAGAAAGTGGACCAATACGCAGCGGGGTTATGTGTACTCATCTTCTTTATTACTGGATAAGAAGGCAAAACCGAAAACAAAATACGTACACAAGAAAAACACAATGACCACGACTAACAGGCTTGTAAGGCACACCGCTATACAAAGCATATAATCTCCCACAACTCACCAACCCAAACACATACCTAATTATAGGACTCTCAATCAGAGGCAAATAGAAACACCTGCCTCCAATTGAGAGTCCACACCCAAACCTAACCTAGATAGAACGTAGAAAATACAACCTAGAACATACCAACACCCAGAACTAACAAATCACACACCCTAAACACAACCAACCACCCCGAACCAACCAAAACAAATACCCTCTGCCACGTCCTGACCAAACTACAATACAAATAATACCTAAATACTGGTCAGGACGTGACACATGATATGTTCCATTGTGACATAATTCCGCGATATGTATTCATTTACATCACTTTCAATTGGAGACTTTTATTTTGAAGGCTAACCATGAAGTCCACTATTGTGGCTAATCCTTATTGTGGCTAGCTTCACATAGATGGGTCCGACCACCATTAAGAAAATAAAAACTGTCTTATAAATTAGGGTTATTTTAGATGATGATACCTAGCTATATAGATAGCTACCTAACTATTGCTACTGAAACAGATTGTCGTTTTGCTAGGTTTTTGGGGAAGAACATTGTTTGCATCCATCAGCTAGCTCCCTTTTTAATGACCAGCACTGTAGGTGCGCGAGACAACTTTACCAGCATCATAGTATACGTATCGATGAATCGTTGTTACATATGAAATACGAGTGATACTGTAATCAATGTGTAATAACTACGTAAAAAAATCATGAACGTGTTAAATCATTATGTGACGTGCAGTCATATTCAGGTCCTGATTGGTCAACAAGCTTATTTGACACGCAAAGACCCAAGCGGCGTTCCATAGGAAGGAGATACCTGGGGGATCTGTTTGATGTCTCTGTGAACATCCTAGATCTGTTGGATGAGGTTGCATCAGTGAGAAAAACAAGAAGTGGGCTTATTCTGAGGAGCAGAGGGAGGGTGCTTTGCTCCTCCAAAAGATATCGGATTGGAATGTGTGCTGTGTGGGTCTTCGAAGCAGGGCGTCTATCAACGGGGTTGTCTCTGGGGTGGCGCTAGAAGTGAGTGTGAAGGATATAACTGAAGAAGTAGATGGAGTGGTCGGTGTATACCGACTGACCTGTATAGTGGATGGAGTGGTCGGTGTATACCGACTGACCTGTATAGTGGATGGAGTGGTCGGTGTATACCGACTGACCTGTATAGTGGATGGAGTGGTCGGTGTATACCGACTGACCTGTATAGTGGATGGAGTGGTCGGTGTATACCGACTGACCTGTATAGTGGATGGAGTGGTCGGTGTATACCGACTGACCTATATAGTGGATGGAGTGGTCGGTGTATACCGACTGACCTGTATAGTGGATGGAGTGGTCGGTGTATACCGACTGCCCTGTATAGTGGATGGAGTGGTCGGTGTATACCGACTGCCCTGTATAGTGGATGGAGTGGTCGGTGTATACCGACTGCCCTGTATAGTGGATGGAGTGGTCGGTGTATACCGACTGACCTGTATAGTGGATGGAGTGGTTCTACTAAGCTATTTGGAATTGTTTTAAGGTCATACCAAGGATCATTTAGCTATTCGATTTAGAATTTTAAAACCCCTTGAAGTATTAAAAATACATATACACTGCTCAAAAAAATAAAGGGAACACTTAAACAACACAATGTAACTCCAAGTCTATCACACTTCTGTGAAATCAAACTGTCCACTTAGGAAGCAACACTGATTGACAATACATTTCACATGCTGTTGTGCAAATGGAATAGACAACAGGTGGAAATTATAGGCAATTAGCAAGACACCCCCAATAAAGGAGTGGTTCTGCAGGTGGTAACCACAGACCACTTCTCAGTTCCTATGCTTCCTGGCTGATGTTTTGGTCACTTTTGAATGCTGGCGGTGCTTTCACTCTAGTGGTAGCATGAGACGGAGTCTACAACCCACACAAGTGGCTCAGGTAGTGCAGCTCATCCAGGATGGCACATCAATGCGAGCTGTGGCAAGAAGGTTTGCTGTGTCTGTCAGCGTAGTGTCCAGAGCATGGAGGCGCACCCAGGAGACAGGCCAGTACATCAGGAGACGTGGAGGAGGCCGTAGGAGGGCAACAACCCAGCAGCAGGACCGCTACCTCCGCCTTTGTGCAAGGAGGAGCAGGAGAAGCACTGCCAGAGCCCTGCAAAATGACCTCCAGCAGGCCACAAATGTGCATGTGTCTGCTCAAACGGTCAGAAACAGACTCCATGAGGGTGGTATGAGGGCCCGACATCCACAGGTGGGGGTTGTGCTTACAGCCCAACACCGTGCAGGATGTTTGGCATTTGCCAGAGAACACCAAGATTGGCAAATTCGCCACTGGCGCCCTGTGCTCTTCACAGATGATAGCAGGTTCACACTGAGCACGTGACAGACGTGACAGAGTCTGGAGACGCCGTGGAGAACGTTCTGCTGCCTGCAACATCCTCCAGCATGACCGGTTTGGCGGTGGGTCAGTCATGGTGTGGGGTGGCATTTCTTTGGGGGGCCGCACAGCCCTCCATGTGCTCGCCAGAGGTAGCCTGACTGCCATTAGGTACCGAGATGAGATCCTCAGACCCCTTGTGAGACCATATGCTGGTGCGGTTGGCCCTGGGTTCCTCCTAATGCAAGACAATGCTAGACCTCATGTGGCTGGAGTGTGTCAGCAGTTCCTGCAAGAGGAAGGCATTGATGCTATGGACTGGCCCGCCCGTTCCCCAGACCTGAATCCAATTGAGCACATCTGGGACATCATGTCTCGCTCCATCCACCAACGCCACGTTGCACCACAGACTGTCCAGGACTTGGCGGATGCTTTAGTCCAGGTCTGGGAGGAGATCCCTCAGGAGACCATCCGCCACCTCATCAGGAGCATGCCCAGGCGTTGTAGGGAGGTCATACAGGCACGTGGAGGCCACACACTACTGAGCCTCATTTTGACTTGTTTTAAGGACATTACATCAAAGTTGGATCAGCCTGTAGTGTGGTTTTCCACTTTAATTTTGAGTGTGACTCCAAATCCAGACGTCCATGGGTTGATAAATTGGATTTCCATTGATTATTTTTGTGTGATTTTTTTTGTAGGCACATTCAACTATGTAAAGAAAAAAGTATTTAATAAGATTATTTCTTTCATTCAGATCTAGGATGTGTTGTTTAAGTGTTCCCTTTATTTTTTTGAGCAGTATATTATTCATAAAAAAAACATTTGGCCTTTCTGCTATTACAAACACATTTAATAACATATTCACTACATTGAACAACAAATAGTCCCCAAAAAATCTAAAGGAAGTTTGTTCTGAAGTGTCTGTCCTATATCTGAGAGATACAAGAAAGATCAGGAAATGTATTTTAACCCTTTATATTTGGCACTAAACAGTCTCCATATATACTACTATTAATTTTTTCAACTGGTACAGGGGACCTTCAGACAAGTCTTGTGAGGCCAAACTGTCTTCCTGTCTGGGTTGGCGCCCCCCCTTGGGCTGTGCCGTGGCGGAGATCTTTGTGGGCTATACTCGGCCTTGTCCCGGGATGGTATGTTGGTGGTTGGAGATATCTCTCCAGTGGTATGGAGGCTGTGCTTTGGCAAAGTGGGTGGGGTTATATCCTACCTGTTTGGCCCTGTCCGGGGGTTTCATCGGATGAGGCCACAGTGTCTCCTGACACAGTGTCTCCTGACCCCTCCTCCAGTATTTATGCTGCAGTAGTTTATGTGTCGGGGGGCTAGGGTCAGTCTGTCACATCTGGAGTATTTCTCTTGTCTTTTCCGGTGTCCTGTGTGAATTTAAATATGCTCTCTAATTCTCTCTTTCTCTTTCTTTCTTTCTCTCTCTCGGAGGACCTGAGCCCTAGGACCATGCCTCAGGACTACCTGGCTTGATGACTCATTGCTGTCCCCAGTTCACCTGGCCGTGCTGCTGCTCCAGTTCCAACTGTTCTGCCTGCAGCTATGGAACCCTGACCTGTTCACCGGACGTGCTACTCTCTAGAGACAGCAGGATCGGTAGAGATACTCTCAAAGATCGGCTATGAAAAAGCCAACTGACACTTACTCTTGTGTTACTGACTTGTTGCACCCTCGACAACTACTATGATTATTATTATTTGACAATGCTGGTCATTTATGAACATTTGAACATCTAGGCCATGTGCTGTTATAATCTCCACCCGGCACAGCCAGAAGAGGACTGGCCACCCCTCATAGCCTGGTTCCTCTCTAGGTTTCTTCCTAGGTTTTGGCCTTTCTAGGGAGTTTTTCCTAGCCACCGTGCTTCTACACCTGCATTGCTTGCTGTTTGGGGTTTTAGGCTGGGTTTCTGTACAGCACTTTGTGATATCAGCTGATGTAAGAAGGGCTATATAAATACATTTGATTTGATTTGATTTGGATGCTGCAGACGATTTTGTGAGAAGACCAATGATCGGGATGTCTCATGGACTGACAAATCGCGCTCTCTAGCTCTGTCACCTTTCACCGCAGATACAGAAGTGTGACATCGGCTGATGTGGTAGATTGACATGCGTCCAAACTGACGGATTTCTATGGGGATTTTTGTGTTATGTGGGGACTCAGGGATTTGACAGCAGAGGAAATACATGGAATCCTGTCAATGAAAGTACCGCCCTGTCAGGCCTCTGATCCTGTGTAGGGATGTGATTTGGACTGTGACGGATGCAGCGGAATAGAATTGATGTACAGTATCTATTTTTGTATTTTGTGTGAAGTCAACACTTTTTCTCCAGTAGGTGGCGGAAGGCACATTACATTTGTGTGACTGCACTTATACATTACATTTGTGTGACTGCAGTTATACTAGAGGAGAAGTGCCAGCTCTTTGCTGCTTGTTTATTGGCAGTTGAAGTGTGCAGATTGGCACAATGCCACATTTCTTCAGGATCTACATAAACCTGGACTTAGTCCCTTTCATCCTGAAAACCAAGTTATGTATGTTTTTCAAGAACTTGACTCTTCCTTTTCATAACTTTTGTTTGAATTTGAGTTTATAATTTTTTTAACAGGGACAGGCACATTAATCAACGTTTTAGTAAAATTGCCGGTTTTAGCTAGCCGGCTAATTTGCAACCACTGTCCCTGGGCAACGTTCCCACGACTACCATAAGATAGCTCCTGGAGAAAATAAATGGCACGATATTATTGGAATCCATGACTACTGGTAAATGCTATTTATTCTACCACTCCACCACCAGCGTTCAGTACCCTCCCTGGTCGTAGGTGGCCTACCTTCACAACCTTACAAAAACCTAGATTGCACTGTTGTTTAGACGTGACAAATATCAGATCCCAAGACGTTCTGGGGCATGTTTCAGTCCAGTAGGCTGCATGTACGTACTGTGTACTCAAATTCAAAGTACCTAGTGGATGACCCATATAGCTGCACAGTTAAACAGTTCCTCATACAGATGAAACACTCTCACATATTTGAAATCATTTTCTCTCAGAACAGTGATTGTTTTAATAGATAATTGCCGGAGTCTCGTCTCCTTGTCAGGTTGTAATACTATATTCCATCACTAGAGGGCATAACTATCTGCTTCATTGGAAGATCACAGTCAGGTTCAGGTGAATAACACCAGAGTTTGGAGTTCACCACTAGTCTGGGACGAGAGTTTTAGTCAGTCAGTCAGTCAGTCAGTCAGTCAGTCAGTCAGTCAGTCAGTCAGTCAGTCAGTCAGTCAGTCAGTCAGTCAGTCAGTCAGTCAGTCAGTCAGTCAGTCTGTCTGTCTGTCTGTCTGTCTGTCCAATGACATTACTTTCCAGGTATCAGTGTTCCAGAACAAAGTGACATGTGGGCTTCCCCAGTCACTGCTTATTGGCTGAAGTGATAGAAATAAAGTCTCAATCTAGTTCTGCGGTTAAAGGTCCCCGGTGTTCCTTGTTGCAGATTGTCCGTGATATTTTAGACGACTCCCAGTGTCCTGGGGGAGAACATAGAGAAGTGGATCACTTTTATGAACCTTTTATAAACTCATGAATCATTTTTAGATGTCTTACCTGTCTGTGATGTGATTGATCCCCTGGGTGTCTGAGTTTAGTTGGCTGGTCCTGGGCTCAGCTTTCAGGACTGGTAGGACACTGAATTCTCCTCACAGATAGACACAGGGTCAGCGCGATCTGACACACAGGATTTAGAATGACAGTTTTATAATAGGCTACAGATAAATAGACAGGTGATTTTATCTGTACTTGTTTTTGCTCACTAGTTGGCGACAGACCTGAGAGGGATACAAGACCAGAAGACCAGAGTTGGCTATTCTGTGCACACAGGCTCACCATTGACCTAACTCGCTAGACATGAGAAAATACAATATTTTGGAGTTGATATGAGTGATTGTGTATGTTCCGTCACCGTGTGTGTTGTCTTTCCCCTTGTTCCTTTTACACGTCGTGGTTGTGTTGTGGGGCGACGCTGGCCCACCCCTCCCTCTGCCGTATCCGTAGTAACAACAGCGCAGCAGGCGAGCGTAGGCGGACCTAAAGTCTCTGTTGAGGGCAGCGTAGAGAAAAGGGTTCAGAGCTGAGTTGATGTATCCCAGCCACAGCACCACAGGGTAGGCTGCTGGGTAGTCCTGCATCCTCAGACCCATGATAGTAAACAGGGTGAAGTAGGGGAACCAGCACACCATGAACGCTCCGATCACTGCTGCTAGAGTCACTGTGGCTTTGTGTTCCCGTAGAGCCACCGCTGTTACTGAGGTGAGTTGACGAGGGGCTGACGAGGGGCTGTTGTTGTTGAGGTTGGGTCGTGCATGGATGATGCGTCTGGCCTGGGCCCGGGCGATGCGGAGGATGCGGAGGTAGTTCCAGCACATGATCAGCAGGGGGAGGTAAAAGGTTAAGGAGGCGTCCACCGCAGCGTACGACGGGTTCAGCTCAAACTTACACTCCCTCTCCTCTCCCGGGCCGCGGTTCTGCACACTGCCATCCACAGTGTTCCAGCCCAGGTGGATCGGTAGGAACGACACCCCCAGCGACACCGCCCACACCGAAGCCATCGTTATGGCTACCCCCCTCGGCAACACCAGCGACGAGTATCTAAGGGGCGCGGTCACAGCCAGGTAGCGGTCCACGCTGATGGCCAATAGGGTGAGGATGGAGGCAGTGCATAACATAACATCCAATGAGATGTAGATGTTGCAGAGGGTCGGCCCCAGCGGCCAATCGCTGAGCTGGAGGAGGGCAGAGAAGGGCAGGACCAGCATGCCAAGCAGCAGGTCAGTGATGGCCAGGGAGACGATGAAACAGTTGGTGAGGCAGCGGAGACGTCGTGTGGCACAGACAGCCAGACATACCAGGACATTGCCAAACACCGTCAGCAGAATGAGCAAGGACAGGCTCACACCTAGTATCACCACAGACAGCATCCTTACTGAAGTCCTATTCCCAACCCTAGCCCCTGTCCTACACCTAGTCCCTACCCTAACCCCTGTCCTACACCCAGTCCCAACCCTAACCTCTGTCTTACACCTAGTCCCTACCCTAACCCCTCATTTACACCCAGTCTCAACCCTAACCCCTCATTTACATCCGGTCCCTACCTTAACCCCTCACTTACACCCAGTCCCAACCCTAACCCCTCACTTACACCCAGTCCCAGCCCCAACCCCTGCCCTACACCCAGTCTCAACTTTAACCCCTCACTGACACCCAGTCCCAACCCTAACCCCTCACTGACACCCAGTCTCAACCCTAACCCCTGCCCTACACCCAGTCTCAACCCTAACCCCTCATTTACATCCGGTCCCTACCTTAACCCCTCACTTACACCCAGTCCCAACCCTAACCCCTCACTGACACCCAGTCTCAACCCTAACCCCTGCCCTACACCCAGTCTCAACCCTAACCCCTCACACCCAGTCTCAACCCTAACCCCTCACTTATACCCAGTCCCAACACCTCACTTACACCTAGTCTCAACCCTAACCCCTCACTTACACCCAGTCTCAACCCTAACCCCTCACTTATACCCAGTCCCAACCCCTCACTTACACCCAGTCTCAACCCTAACCCCTCACTTACACCCAGTCTCAACCCTAACCCCTCACTTACACCCAGTCCCAACCCTAACCCCTCACTTACACCCAGTCCCAGCCCCAACCCCTCACTTACATCCAGTCCCAACCCTAACCCCTCACTTACACCCAGTCCCAGCCCCAACCCCTGTCCTACAACAACAACTCAGTCCAGTCTCTTTCAGATAATACTTATCTGGGTGTGTCTATATCCATACCAATGTGCGTAGATGGACATTTATCTGTGTGTTTGAGCTATTTTCCTTTGGGCATATTTCACATCTATTTGAGTGTATATGTTGTCTGGATGGAGAGGTCTGGATGGAGAGGTCTGGATGGATGGAGAGGTCTGGATGGAGAGGTCTGGATGGAGAGGTCTGGATGGTCTGGATGGAGAGGTCAGGATGGAGAGGTCTGGATGGTCTGGATGGAGAGGTCTGGATAGAGGTCTGGATGGAGAGGTCTGGATGGAGAGCTCAGGATGGAGAGGTCTGGATGGAGAGGTCTGGATGGAGAGGTCTGGATGGAGAGGTCTGGATGGAGAGGTCTGGATGGTCTGGATGGAGAGGTCAGGATGGAGAGGTCAGGATGGAGAGGTCTGGATGGAGAGGTCAGGATGGAGAGGTCAGGATGGAGAGGTCAGGATGGAGAGGTCTGGATGGAGAGGTCAGGATGGAGAGGTCAGGATGGAGAGGTCAGGATGGAGAGGTCAGGATGGAGAGGTCTGGATGGAGAGGTCTGGATGGAGAGGTCTGGATGGAGAGGTCTGGATGGAGAGATCTGGATGGAGAGGTCTGGATGGAGAGGTCTGGATGGAGAGGTCAGGATGGAGAAATCTGGATGGAGAGAACTGGATGGAGAGGTCTGGATGGAGAGGTCAGTTCATCATTACAGATCCTCTGATTGAAGGAGCGATGAGGAGGCTGATGGCTGGTCCAGTCAGTGTTTGATGATGGGCTGTAGAACAGCTCCCTCTGTTGGTGGCTGGTCCAGTCTGTATGGGATGATGGGCTGTTGAACAGCTCACTGTTGGTGACTGGTCCACACTTCCATGTCACTCAAAAATTCATCTAAACACACAGAGCAACAGAAAGTTAGACTGCCCCAAAAAACTAAGTACCATGGCCTGTATACTGCAAGGAAAACTTTACCATTCTACTTACAAGTGCAGTTACTTCCACAGTCAGAAAATATAAAGCAAATTGAAGCAAAAGTTGCCCAATGGGCACAGATGTCAATTCAACATGTGTTCAAATCAAATCAAAATCAAATGTTATTTGTCACATGTACCGAATACAACAGGTGTAGATCTTACCGTGAAATGCTTACTTACGAGCCCTTAACGAACAGTGCAGAGTTTTTAAAAAGTAAGTAAGAAAAATGTGCTAAATAAACTAAAGGAAAAATAGTAACACAATAAAATAACAATAACGAGGCTATGGTACTGAGTCAATGTGCAGGGTTACGGGTTAGTCGAGGTAATTGAGGTAATATGTACATGTAGGTAGGGGTAAAGTGATTATGATAGATAATAAACAGAGAGTAGCAGTAGCGTATGTGAAGAGTGTGAAGGAATGTGTCCGTGTGTGTGTGTGTTGGAGTGTCAGTGTAGTATGTGTGAGTGTGTGGTTAGAGTCTAGTGAGTGTACACCGAGCCTGTGCAATGGACTTAAAAAATACAAATAAATAAGAATAAAATAAGGGGGTCAATGCAAATAGTACGGGTAGCCATTTGATGAACAGTCTTATGTCTTGGGGATAGAAGCTGTTAAGGTGTAATGATGGGGCGGTGAGTCGAAGCAGGTGAAACGTTTTAATAAAACAACAAAACCAAGAACACGACACTAACATAAGGCAGAACGCCGATACACAAGAACAATACCAACTGGTGAGTGGACCTGGGAAAGTGACATATAAAGGGGAGGAAATGAAGGTAGTAGAGTCCAGGTATGAATCATAATGATTCACAGGTGCGTGTAATGATGAGTGCCAGGTGTGTGTAAGGATGTATCCCAGGACCGGTGGTTAGTACTCTGGCGATATCGTATGCCGGAGTGGAGGAGCAGGAGCAGACGTGACATAAGGAGCCTTGTTTCTCTGGTACCGCTTGCTGTGCAGTAGCAGAGATATCAGTCTGTAACTTGGTTGGCTGGAGTCTTTCTAAGTTTTTAGGGCATTCCTCTGACACCGCCTGGTGTAGAGGTCCTGGATGGCTGTGAGCTCAGCCCCAGTGATGTACTTGGCCGTACGCACTACCCTCTGTAGCGCCATGCGATCGAAGGCCAAGCAGTTGCCATACCAGGCAGTGATGCAACCAGTCAGGATGCTCTCAATGGTGCAGCTGTAGAACTTTCTGAAGATTTGAGGGCCCATGCCCATGCTTCTTCACAACTGTTTGTATGTGTGTGGACCATTTTAAGTCCTTAGTGATTTGGACACAGGAACTTGAAGCTCTTGACCCGTTCCACTGCAGAAACGGATGGGGCCGTTTCCTGTAGTCCCCGATCAGCTCCTTGGTCTTACTGACATTGAAAGAGAGGTTGTTGTCCTGGCAGGTCACTGACCTCCTCCCTGTAGACCATGTCATCATCGCTGGTGATCACATATCTCTCTGCCGAACACACACACAAACACACACACGCACACACAGGCTCCCATACTCTGTCGGACTCTTGGCAAAGCTTCCTTCCCATAGTTTATGTCCAAATCTGGGCATCCTCCAATGTGTAGTGCTGGCCTGACATACCCCCACTCCAGACTGCCATCCCACAGACAGGTCACAGAGGGGTATGTGTGTCTGTTTGTGTATTGGAGGAACTATGGTTTTCATGTTTCTCTAGGTGTACTTCTGCATTAATTTGACTTCAGTATTTGATGGGTGTGTGTTGGAATTTGAGAGAGAAGGCGTACGATATGATTGCCTAAGATATGATTACAACACTGCAATACAATGTAGAACGTGATACAGACTATCGGACACACAATAGTTGCGTTAATGTAAACTGACCCAGATGGTTATTCTCACCTGTAGTAGTAAGAGAGATCAGAGATGAAAGGACTGGATGGTTTGAGAGATCAGAGATGAAAGGACAGGATGGATTTTGAGAGATCAGAGATGAAAGGACTGGATGGGTTTGAGAGATCAGAGATGAAAGGACTAGATGGATTTTCATCAGTAGCAAAGAAAAGTGAACAATTAATCACAAAACGGAAAAATGTAACCGTCCCACTAAAGAAAGTTGTTGTAGCAGCCAATCAGGTTGAGCTGTGGAGTTTCTCTAGAACTGGACCTGGAATGACTGATGAGACTGTTTCTCTAGAACTGGACCTGGAATGACTGATGAGACTGTTTCTCTAGAACTGGACCTGGAATGACTGATGAGACTGTTTCTCTAGAACTGGACCTGGAATGACTGATGAGACTGTTTCTCTAGAACTGGACCTGGAATGACTGATGAGACTGTTTCTCTAGAACTGGACCTGGAATGACTGATGAGACTGTTTCTCTAGAACTGGACCTGGAATGGCTGATGAGACTGTTTCTCTAGAACTGGACCTGGATTGACTGATGAGATTATTTCATGCAGTGCCTGGACAGTATGATTGGGGAGATGCTTGAATACCAATTACACATTTTTGTTAGTCTCATCAAACAGCTGTGTCTTAACAAGTGGTGGTCGGTGCCGTTTAAGATGAGGGTGGACAATTTTTATTTATTTTCATGAGCATGGCCTTATTTCTATCACAGCATATTGGATGACTGACGTTAATATCCAACCAGTTCAATGTAACAGCGATAGTTTTAGGCTACTACATGAGACTCGAATTTGTAGACGTAGAAGGAAAGAAATGGATAAAAAAACATTCTGACCCAGAGCTAGAGGTAGTTTTGTATGTGTTTGGGCTTAAAGGGTTTCCAAACTGAGACATACGGTCACATTCTGATATTGATAGACAAGTTAGAGAGATTGTTTTCCTTCCAAATTCTGCAAATATGGACAACCAAATACTTCAGGAGTAACTTGAATGCCCCTCTACACATCAAAAGAACAAACATGTATATATATATGTATATATGTGTGTATATGTGTATATATATATACACTGCTCAAAAAAATAAAGGGAACACTTAAACAACACAATTTAACTCCAAGTCAATCACACTTCTGTGAAATCAAACTGTCCACTTAGGAAGCAACACTGATTGACAATAAATGTCACATGCTGTTGTGCAAATGGAATAGACAACAGGTGGAAATTATATGCAATTAGCATGAGACGGAGTCTACAACCCACACAAGTGGCTCAGGTAGTGCAGCTCATCCAGGATGGCACATCAATGCGAGCTGTGGCAAGAAGGTTTGCTGTGTCTGTCAGCGTAGTGTCCAGAGCATGGAGGCGCACCCAGGAGACAGGCCAGTACATCAGGAGACGTGGAGGAGGCCGTAGGAGGGCAACAACCCAGCAGCAGGACCGCTACCTCCGCCTTTGTGCAAGGAGGAGCAGGAGAAGCACTGCCAAAGCCCTGCAAAATGACCTCCAGCAGGCCACAAATGTGCATGTGTCTGCTCAAACGGTCAGAAACAGACTCCATGAGGGTGGTATGAGGGCTCGACATCCACAGGTGGGGGTTGTGCTTACAGCCCAACACCGTGCAGGACGTTTGGCATTTGCCAGAGAACACCAAGATTGGAAAATTCGCCACTGGCGCCCTGTGCTCTTCACAGATGAAAGCAGGTTCACACTGAGCACGTGACAGACGTGACAGTCTGGAGACGCCGTGGAGAACGTTCTGCTGCCTGCAACATCCTCCAGCATGACCGGTTTGGTGGTGGGTCAGTCATGGTGTGGGGTGGCATTTCTTTGAGGGGCCGCACAGCCCTCCATGTGCTCGCCAGAGGTAGCCTGACTGCCATTAGGTACCGAGATGAGATCCTCAGACCCCTTGTGAGACCATATGCTGGTGCGGTTGGCCCTGGGTTCCTCCTAATGCAAGACAATGCTAGACCTCATGTGGCTGGAGTGTGTCAGCAGTTCCTGCAAGAGGAAGGCATTGATACTATGGACTGGCCCGCCCGTTCCCCAGACCTGAATCCAATTGAGCACATCTGGGACATCATGTCTCGCTCCATCCACCAACGCCTCGTTGCACCACAGACTGTCCAGGAGTTGGCGGATGCTTTAGTCCAGGTCCACTTTAATTTTGAGTGTGACTCCAAATCCAGACCTCCATGGGTTGATAAATTGGATTTCCATTGATTATTTTTGTGTGATTTTGTTGTCAGCACATTCAACTATGTAAAGAAAAAAGTATTTAATAAGATTATTTCTTTCATTCAGATCTAGGATGTGTTGTTTAAGTGTTCCCTTTATTTTTTTGAGCAGTATATATATATATGTATATTGATGATGCATTCCAGGTGACTACCTAGTAAAAATAAAGAAAAACCCTTGAATGAGTAGGTGTGTCCAAACTTTTGACTGGTACCGTATATATAAAAAAGGGGTTTATGAGGTCAGAGGTCAGAATATGATGTCAACATACTGCCATGACGACCTTGAGAGATGGGCCATGGAAACCAGAGGCAGACAGACAGGTAGACAGGAAGATTTGTTGACAGACAGAAAGGCGTGCAGGGATTCAGAAAGACAGACAGCCATACACACACACACACACACACACACACACACACACACACACACACACACACACACACACACACACACACACACACACACACACACACACACACACACACACACACACACACACACACACTCCCAGAGCAGGCTCGCGTCAGTACACAACACAGTTCTCTTGGGAACTGGAGTTCCCAAGAGAGGGAATGTGCATGTAGTCACAAATGTGTATACAGAGATTATTCATCTTATCTCTCTTGTCTCGCTCACTCTTTTTTCTCTATTTCCTTCTCTATCATCTATATTATATGACATATAATAAACACATTATGGGATCAGTTCGCCTGATGTGTTGGTTTCTGTTTTAGCCACATCCTATCTAATTCTGCATTTAACCAACAGTTGTCTAAAGTAGAAACACGAACAGATCAGTCAGGTATCCCTGTGTAGACAATCGTATACTCACTTCCTCATTCCCAGTTTTCCCAGGAGATTTGTTGACCCCTGTGTCATTGTGTTCCCAGTAAATTGCAGGCTACGAGTGGCTGAGTCAGTTGAAAAGACATTCACAGGGCTCAGTCTGGCACAGAGGTCAGAGGTCAGTCTGGGACCGAGTCATTATTAATGAGCTTCAGAGCACATCACCTATTAATGGCTTGTGAACTCTGGCAAGGCAGGTCTTGATAGCAAAGGCATTAATGTATTCATCTCCCAGGGAGTGCTGTGTGAGAATTGGACTGTTTAATAGTTAGAGTTTTTGTTACCAGCAGGAGTACAGATCTGAGGTCAGCTATACAAATGTACACAAGTTGACACAAGTCATTGTAATAAGAAAGAGGGTCAAACTTACCTCAGTGTCAGTGGTCTTGCTTTGTTTCAGCTGCCTCTCCTCTCCTCTGCTCTACTCTACTCTGTGAGACGGGACAGAACCCAGAAGCTCATTCCTCATGTTTGTGTGTGTGTTTATGTATGTGTATGAGTCATATTCCCTTGCTCGCTCTCTCTCTCTCTCTCTCTCTCTCTCTCTCTCTCTCTCTCTCTCTTCTCTTTCTCTCTCTCTCTCTTTCTCTCGCTGTCTCTCTCACACTTAATTAATCAATTTAATAGTCTTCCAGTTGCATATACAATTTATGATTTATTTTCATACTCGTTCACGCTGCATGGTAAACACGCCGTCCCTTCTAATAGGGAAGCCTTTAAAAACAAGATGTCAGTTAGCATACAGATCTGAATTAGCCGCAGTACTGTTTAATAACTCACCCACATGTCAATTTCCATGCTAGCGCTTATACTATCCTTCTCTGTCTCTGAGACAAGTTCTGCATCTCAGATGACAGCTATTGCTGATGTAGTACTATGTTGGTTTGTTCATAGTGCTGTCCACCAAACATAGGAGGAAAACAGTGTTATTATTAAAGCTTTAAGGAGGTTGGGAGGGTTCTGTACTGGGTTGTTTTAATTAAGGAGTCTCAGATAGATTGTGGATGTGTATTTTTACTAGCATTCCATTTTTGGGTGAGAAGCCACAGCTTTCAGAGTTGTCAGAGTTGTTCTCTCTGGAATCACATCCCTCTGGGTCTGGTTCTGTGTTACATCTTTTCACCTGTTTCTCTCTGGCTTGCATTCCCTAGCAATCTTTTGTTCACCCTTATCCCAGCTCACTTTTTCTCTATCTATCAGTGACAGAGGCTGTCTCCACCACAGCAGGTTTTGAATCCAAAGTGTCCATGTGTCATAACTCCTACCTACATATGGGTTCTCCTACAAACACATGTCTCTTTCCCCTGATCACCCCATCTGTCTCCCTCCCTTTCTCCCTTTCTTCCTCTCTCTCCCTCTCTGCCTCTCTCCCTCTCTCCCTCTCTCCCTCTCTGCCTCTCTCCCTCTCGCCCTCTCTGCCTCTCGCCCTCTCTGCCTCTCTCCCTCTCTCCCTCTCTGCCTCTCGCCCTCTCTGCCTCTCTCCCTCTCTGCCTCTCTCCCTCTCTCCCTCTCTGCTTCTCTGCCTCTCCCCTCTCTCCCTCTCTGCCTCTCTGCCTCTCTCCCTCTCTCCCTCTCTGCCTCTCGCCCTCTCTGCCTCTCTCCCTCTCTCCCTCTCTGCCTCTCTCCCTCTCTGCCTCTCTCCCTCTCTGCCTCTCTCCCTCTCTCCCTCTCTGCCTCTCTCTCTCCCTCTCACCACACCCACCAGTCTCCCTCCCTATCTCCCTCTCTCCCTCTCTGCCTCTCTGCCTCTCTGCCTCTCTCCACACCCACCTGTCTCCCTCCCTTTCTCCCTCTCTCCACACCCACCTGTCTCCCTTCCTCTCTCCCTCTCTGCTTCTTTCCCTCTCTCCACACCCACCTGTCTCCCTCTCTGCCTCTCTCCCTCTCTGCCTCTCTCCCTCTCTGCCTCTCTGCCTCTCTGCCTCTCTGCTTCTCTCCCTCTCTCCCTCTCTCCCTCTCTCCCTCTCACCACACCCACCTGTCTCCCTCCCTCCCTATCTCCCTCTCTCCCTCTCTCCCTCTCTCCCTCTCTGCCTCTCTGCCTCTCTCCCTCTCTCCCTCTCTGCCTCTCTGCCTCTCTGCCTCTCTGCCTCTCTGCCTCTCTCCCTCTCTGCCTCTCTCCCTCTCTCCCTCTCTGCCTCTCTCCCTCTCTGCCTCTCTGCCTCTCTGCTTCTCTCCCTCTCTCCCTCTCTCCCTCTCACCACACCCACCTGTCTCCCTCCCTATCTCCCTCTCTCCCTCTCTGCCTCTCTCCCTCTCTGCCTCTCTGCCTCTCTCCACACCCACCTGTCTCCCTCCCTTTCTCCCTCTCTCCACACCCACCTGTCTCCCTCTCCTCTCTCCCTCTCTGCTCTTTCCCTCGCACCCTCTCTCCACACCCACCTGTCTCCTTATCTGCCTCTATCCCTCTCTCCCTCTCTGCCTCTCTCCCTCTCTCCCTGCTCCCTCCCTCTCTGCCTCTCTGCCTCCCTCCTGCCTCTCTCCCTCTCTCCCTCTCTCCCTCTCTCCCTCTCACCACACCCACCTGTCTCCCTCCGCCTATCTCCCTCTCTGACTCTCTCCACACGCCACCTGCCTCTCTGCTCTCGCTCTCTCCCTGTCTCCCTCTCTCCCTCTCTCCAGACCCACCTGTCTCCCTCCCTCTCTCCAGACTCACCTGTCTCCCTCCCTCTCGCTCTCTCTCCAGACCCACCTGTCTCCCTCCCTCTCTCCAGACCCACCTGTCTCCCTCCCTCTCTGCCCTCTGTCCAGACCCACCTGTCCCCCTCGCCTCTCTCCAGACCCACCTGTCTTCCATCCCTCTCTCCAGCCCACGCTGTCTCTCCCTCCCTCTCTCCCTCTCTCCAGACCCACCTGTCTCCCTCCCTCTCTCCCTCTCTCCACCGACCCACCTGTCTGCCCTCGCCTCTCTCCAAACCCACGTGTCTCCCTCCCTCTCTCCCTCTGTCCAGACCCACCTGTCTCCCTCCCTCTCTCCAGACCCACCTGTCTCCCTCCCTCTCTCTCTCTCTCCCTCTCTCCAGACCCACCTGTCTCCTCTCGCCTCTCTCCCTCTCTCCAGACCCACCTGTCTCCCTCCCTCTCTCCAAACCCACGTGTCTGCCCTCGCCTCTCTCCCTCTGTCCAGACCCACCTGTCTCCCTCCCTCTCTCCAGACCCACCTGTCTCCCTCCCTCTCTCCTCTCTCTGCTCTCTCCAGACCCAACTGTCTCCCGCCCTCTCTTCACACCCACCTGTCTCCCGCCCTCTCTCCCTCTCTCCCTCTCTCCAGACCCACCTGTCTCCCTCCCTCTCTCCAGACCCACCTGTCTCCCTCCCTCTCTCCCTCTCTCCAGACCCACCTGTCTCCCTCCCACTCTCCACACCCACCTGTCTCTCTCCCTCTCTCCCACTCTCCACACCCACCTGTCTCCCTCCCTCTCTCCCTCTCTGCCTCTCTCCAGACCCACCTGTTTCTCTCCATCTCTCCCTCTCTCCACACCCACCTGTCTCCCTCCCTCTCTCCATCTCTGCATCTCTCGACACCACCTGTCTCCCTCCCTCCCTTCTGCCTCTCTGCCTCTCTCCAGACCCACCTCGCTCCCTCCCTCTCTCCCTCTCTGCCTCTCAGCCTCTCTCCACACCCACGTGTCTCCCTTCCCTCTCTCCCTCTCTGCCTCTCAGCCTCTCTCCACACCACCTGTCTCCCGCCCTCTCTCCAGACCCACCTGTCTCCCTCCCTCTCTCTCTCTCTCTCTCTCCCAGACCCACCTGTCTCTCTCCCTCTCTCCCTCTCTCCAGACCCACCTGTCTCCCTCCCTCTCTCCAAACCCACGTGTCTCCCTCCCTCTCTCCCTCTGTCCAGACCCACCTGTCTCCCTCCCTCTCTCCAGACCCACCTGTCTCCCTCCCTCTCTCCTGCCCTCCTGCTCCCTCCCTCTCTCCAGACCCAACTGTCTCCCGCCCTCTCTTCACACCCACCTGTCTCCCGCCCTCTCTCCCTCTCTCCCTCTCTCCAGACCCACCTGTCTCCCTCCCTCTCTCCAGACCCACCTGTCTCCCTCCCTCTCTCCCTCTCTCCAGACCCACCTGTCTCTCTCCCTCTCTCCAGACCCACCTGTCTCCCTCCCCTCTCTCCCCAGACCCACCTGTCTCCCCTCCCTCTCTCCAGACCCACCTGTCTCCCTCCCTCTCGCCTCTCTCCAGACCCACCTGTCTCCCTCCCTCTCTCCACCCCCTGACCTCTCTCCATCCCACCTGTTTCTCTCCATCTCTCCCTCTCTCCACACCCACCTGTCTCCCTCCCTCTCTCCATCTCTGCATCTCTCCACACCACCTGTCTCCCTCCCTCCCTCCCTCTCCTGCCTCTCTGCCTCTCTCCACACCCACCTCTCTCCCTCCCTCTCTCCCTCTCTGCCTCTCAGCCTCTCTCCACACCCACCTCTCTCCATTCCCTCTCTCCCTCTCTGCCTCTCAGCCTCTCTCCACACCCACCTCTCTCCCGCCCTCTCTCCACACCCACCTGTCTCCCTTCATCCCTCTCTCCCTCTCTCCCTTTCTTCCTCTCTTCACATCCACCTGCCTCCCTCCTCTCTCCATCTCTCCCTCTCTCCACACCCACCTGTCTCCCTCCCTCTCTCCCTCTTTCCAGACCCACCTGTCTCTCTCCCTCCCTCCCTCTCTCCAGACCCACCTTTGTCCCGCCCTCTCTTCACACCCACCTGTCTCCCTCCCTCTCTCCCTCTCTCCACACCCACCTGTCTCCCTCCCTCTCTCCCTCTCTCCAGACCCACCTGTCTCTCTCCCTCTCTCCAGACCCACCTGCCTCCCTCCCTCTCTCCAGACCCACCTGCCTCCCTCCCTCTCTCCAGACCCACCTGCCTCCCTCCCTCTCTCCCTCTCTCCACACCCATCTGTCTCCCACTCTCCCTCTCTCCAGACCCACCT
This sequence comes from Salmo salar, assembly GCF_965601325.2. Lineage (NCBI taxonomy): Eukaryota > Metazoa > Chordata > Actinopteri > Salmoniformes > Salmonidae > Salmo > Salmo salar. The sequence goes on along the minus strand of NC_138299.1, from coordinate 79,122,724 downwards.
GTCTCCCTCCCTCTCTCCAGACTCACCTGTCTCCCTCCCTCTCGCTCTCTCTCCAGACCCACCTGTCTCCCTCCCTCTCTCCAGACCCACCTGTCTCCCTCCCTCTCGCTCTCTCTCCAGACCCACCTGTCTCCCTCCCTCTCTCCCTCTGTCCAGACCCACCTGTCCCCCTCCCTCTCTCCAGACCCACCTGTTTCCATCCCTCTCTCCAGCCCACCTGTTTCCCTCCCTCTCTCCCTCTCTCCAGACCCACCTGTCTCCCTCCCTCTCTCCCTCTCTCCAGACCCACCTGGCTCCCTCCCTCTCTCCAAACCCACGTGTCTCCCTCCCTCTCGCTCTCTCTCCAGACCCACCTGTCTCCCTCCCTCTCTCCAGACCCACCTGTCTCCCTCCCTCTCTCTCTCTCTCTCTCTCTCCAGACCCACCTGTCTCTCTCCCTCTCGCTCTCTCTCCAGACCCACCTGTCTCCCTTCCTCTCTCCAGACCCACCTGTCTCCCTCCCTCTCTCCAGACCCACCTGTCTCCCTCCCTCTCTCCAGACCCACCTGTCTCCCTCCCTCTCTCCAGACCCACCTGTCTCCCTCCCTCTCTCCAGACCCACCTTTCTCCCTCCCTCTCTCCCTCTCTCCAGACCCACCTGTCTGCCTCCCTCTCTCCAGACCCACCTGTCTCCCTCCCTCCCTCTCTCCCTCTCTCCCTCTGTCCAGACCCACCTGTCTCCCTTCCTCTCTCCAGACCCACCTGTCTCCCTCCCTCTCTCCAGACCCACCTGTCTCCCTCCCTCTCTCCAGACCCACCTGTCTCCCTCCCTTTCTCCAGACCCACTTGTCTCCCACCTGTCTCTCTCCCTCTCTCCAGACCCACCTGCCTCCCTCCCTCTCTCCCTCTCTCCAGACCCACCTGCCTCCCTCCCTCTCTGTCCAGACCCACCTGTCCCCCTCCCTCTCTCCCTCTCTCCAGACCCACCTGTCTCCCTCTCTCTCTCCAGACCCAAGGATGCATGCTGTGGACGAGAGTGGTCACTTGAATTAAATTGGGTGCTCTATACAGAAATCAATTTGACCATGTGTTTTCTGAAAAGCAAAAGTTTGCTTGTGCTGTGCAACTGGTCTATAACTTGACCTCTTGTCAAATGTAATGTCTACCACCCTCTATTGGATATGTAAGGCAACTACACATCTATTTTACATCTCCATCCCTCGTAATGAGTGAATGATGTAGTAGTAGGTTACATCCACAGTGAGTAGAATGGCACAAGCTTCTTTAGATGCAGGGCTGGTTACATCTGTCCGGTCAGTCCGTCAGAGGAGGGGTACGAGGAGCTGGGTTTTTTACAACCGCAGTCCAAGGAAGAGCAGAAACAGATTGTCAAGTCTGTTGTGTTGTCTTATATCAAACATACCAGGTCTATTACTCAGATTCATTCACAGTCAATTTGAACATTTTATTCCAGATAAAGAAGTGAATAAGTTAATTTGTGACGTTAGACTAAACCACTCACTTACATTTGAACAGCCATGCTGCTCGTTGTTCAGACTGAGGTCAGATGCAGAGTTACAGTCAGTGAACAGGCCCCTAGATGCACAACTAACTGGACACTTCCCCTGTGAGAGCTGTGACGAGACGAAGAAAAGAGAACGAGAAGAGGAAGGAAGGAGAGGGGGAGGAGCTCTCTGCTTTCATATACAGAACAAAATGCAGAAGTGAGAGGTAGAGTGGAAAACGTATCTCAGACACCCAGAGAGAGAGAGAGAGAGAGAGAGAGAGAGAGAGAGAGAGAGAGAGGGGGGGGAAAAGACAAGCAGTCATGGCTCCTTGGATGAGGACCACCACGGAGCGGTATGGTGTAGGTAAGTAATCCACGCTCACCTGTGTAGGCCTCCGTGTGTGTGTGTGTGTGTTTGCAGAAGGGTGATGGTCCTTCGCCCTCACTTTCGCCATGACAGGATGTGGGCGGGTGTCAGCTAACAGACTCTAGCAGTATGACTATGTCTCCACAGTCATGAGGTAGAGATCACTGATAGACCTCTGTGTCGAGAGAAACAAAATGGCTGAATCAGACTTCATGACATGGCTGTCAGGAATCACTTGACACATGATGGCAGCGGTTCAACTCACGTACCTTTCCTAATCAGGAAGACTGATTTCAGAAACATATTGATCTTCAGAGCAGGGTTTCTATTTGCTGCAGTAGTTCTACATGTATTAGAAGCTGGTGAAACTGGAAGGGGAAGATGTTCCGGCTGTGTCCTTATCATGGAGAATCTCTTGATTGACCTGTTTGGCCTTAAAGAGCAGAGTGTTTGATATAGCTCAACCCTGATGCAATATTCACAATGATCTTGAATATGAAAAGTAACATGTATCATTGCGTTTGTGTTAGATTGAAAACACAGGAAGTGCAGGAGGGAGGAAGTAGCATGAAGTTTCAGAAATACAGAAACAGCACGGTAGTGTTTCTAACATCATGTGTACACAGACCTAGAAAACACAGTGTACAACCATATTATTACTGATAAACAAGATCTGTATATATATATATATATATAGATATAGATATAGATATAGATATAGGATATACATAGATATTGGACATATAAAAGGGTCACACAATTCTTGACATAGTTGTGCAACAGTGGAGGCTGGTGGGAGGAGCTATAGGAGGACGGGCTCGTTGTAATGTCTGGAACGGTATAAATGGAACCGTATCAAACATGAAACCATAGGTTTGACTCCATTTATTCCATTCCCATCCTCCTATAGCTCCTCCCACCAGCCTCCTCTGTTGTACAAACATATATCCTTTTTTCTTTATCTAATCTGAACATGAGGAACAAGCATATATAAATCTCATAATAATAGTGAAAAGACCTCGCCCCCAACAAGCAAAAACAACAACATACTATCCTCTCCCTCCCCTGAACAATAAAGTCTGAGTGTTTTCTTGGGTTTAAGAGGGAAAACAAAAGGTAATGAATAGATTTCTGTTATGTTCTCTCTGTTTTAGGGTCTCTCTCTGCAGTACACTGTATGACCCTCTCACCTCTCTATGTCTCTAGTGATGTTTCATTTCATTGGTCATCTCTCTGTGTCTCCCCTAGTAATGTGGAATTTCACTGGCCTCGGAGAGAAGCAGCTGTCTCTGGAGATTGGGGACACGGTCCACATCCAGGAGACCTGCGAGGGTAAGGGAGCTGACTGGGAATGTACTGGTTATACCAGGATTAATGTCTGGATGTAAACTGGGAATAATGTGGGATGGAAACAGAGAATAATGTGGGATGTAAACTGAGAATAATGTGGGATGTAAACTGGGAACAATATCTAAATGTAAACTGAGAATAATGTGGGAGTAAAACTGGGAATAATGTGGGATTTAAACTGGGAATAATATCTAAATGTAAACTGAGAATAATGTGGGATGTAAACTGGGAATAATGTGGGATGTAAACTGAGAATAATGTGGCATGTAAACTTGGAATAATGTCTGGATGTAAACTGTGAATAATGTGGGATGTAAACTGGGAATAATATCTAAATGTAAACTGGGAATAATGTGGGATGTAAACTGGGAATAATGTGGGATGTAAACTGGAAATAATGTGGGATGTAAACTAGGAATAATATGCAATGAAAATGTGGAATATTATGGGATGGAACCTGGGAATAATGTGGGACGGAAACTAAGTAAAACATGGGATGGAAACTAGGTCTAATGTGGGATGTAAGCATGGGATGTAAACTGGAATGTAAATTGGGAATAATGTGGTATGTAAACTGGGAATAATGTGGGATGTAAACAGAATAATGTGGAATGTAAACTGGGAATAATGTCTGGATGTAAACTGGGAATAATGTGGGATGTAAACTGGGAATAATATCTAAATGTAAACTGGGAATAATGTGGGATGTAAACTGAGAATAATGTGGGATGTAAACTGGGAATAATATCTAAATGTAAACTGAGAATAATGTGGGATGTAAACTGGGAATAATGTGGGATGTAAACTGAGAATAATGTGGGATGTAAACTAGGAATAATGTCTGGATGTAAACTGGGAATAATGTGGGATGTAAACTGGGAATAATGTGGGATGTAAACTGGGAATAATGTGGGATGTAAACTGAGAATAATGTGGGATGTAAACTGGGAATAATATCTAAATGTAAACTGAGAATAATGTGGGATGTAAACTGGGAATAATGTGGGATGTAAACTGGGAATAATGTCTGGATGTAAACTGGGAATAATGTGGGATGTAAACTGGGAATAATATCTAAATGTAAACTGGGAATAATGTGGGATGTAAACTGAGAATAATGTGGGATGTAAACTGGGAATAATATCTAAATGTAAACTGAGAATAATGTGGGATGTAAACTGGGAATAATGTGGGATGTAAACTGAGAATAATGTGGGATGTAAACTAGGAATAATGTCTGGATGTAAACTGGGAATAATGTGGGATGTAAACTGGGAATAATGTGGGATGTAAACTGGGAATAATGTGGGATGTAAACTGAGAATAATGTGGGATGTAAACTGGGAATAATATCTAAATGTAAACTGAGAATAATGTGAGATGTAAACTGGGAATAATGTGCGATGTAAACTGAGAACAATGTCTGGATATAAACTAGGAATAATGTCTGGATGTAAACAGGGAATAATGTGGGATGTAAACTGGGAATAGTGTGGGATGTAAACTGGAAATAATGTGGGATGTAAACTGAGAATAATATGCGATGAAAATTTGGAATATTGTGGGATGGAACCTGAGTAAAAAATGGGATGGAAACTAGGTCTAATGTGGGATGTAAGCATGGGATGTAAACTGGAATGTAAACTGGGAATGATGTGGGATGTTAACTGGGAATGATATGGGATGTAAACTGGGAATAAATTCAAACTACAGTATTATAAATATACTGCTCAAAAAAATAAAGGGAACACTTAAACAACACAATGTAACTCCAAGTCTATCACACTTCTGTGAAATCAAACTGTCCACTTAGGAAGCAACACTGATTGACAATACATTTCACATGCTGTTGTGCAAATTGAATAGACAACAGGTGGAAATTATAGGCAACAAGCAAGACACCCCCAATAAAGGAGTGGTTCTGCAGGTAGTAACCACAGACCACTTCTCAGTTCCTATGCTTCCTGGCTGATGTTTTGGTCACTTTTGAATGCTGGCGGTGCTTTCACTCTAGTGGTAGCATGAGACGGAGTCTACAACCCACACAAGTGGCTCAGGTAGTGCAGCTCATCCAGGATGGCACATCAATGAGAGCTGTGGCAAGAAGGTTTGCTGTGTCTGTCACCGTAGTGTCCAGAGCATGGAGGCGCTACAAGGAGACAGGCCAGTACATCAGGAGACGTGGAGGAGGCCGTAGGAGGGCAACAACCCAGTAGCAGGACCGCTACCTCCGCCTTTGTGCAAGGAGGAGCAGGAGGAGCACTACCAGAGCCCTGCAAAATGACCTCCAGCAGGCCACAAATGTGCATGTGTCTGCTCAAACGGTCAGAAACAGACTCCATGAGGGTGGTATGAGGGCCCGACGTCCACAGGTGGGGGTTGTGCTTACAGCCCAACGCCGTGCAGGACGTTTGGCATTTGCCAGAGAACACCAAGATTGGCAAATTCGCCACTGGCGCCCTGTGCTCTTCACAGATGAAAGCAGGTTCACACTGAGCACATGTGACAGACGTGACAGTCTGGAGACGCCGTGGAGAATGTTCTGCTGCCTGCAACATCCTCCAGCATGACCGGTTTGGCGGTGGGTCAGTCATGGTGTAGGGTGGCATTTCTTTGGGGGGCCGCACAGCCCTCCATGTGCTTGCCAGAGGTAGCCTGACTGCCATTAGGTAACGAGAGGAGATCCTCAGACCCCTTGTGAGACCATATGCTGGTGCGGTTGGCCCTGGGTTCCTCCTAATGCAAGACAATGCTAGACCTCATGTGGCTGGAGTGTGTCAGCAGTTCCTGCAAGAGGAAGGCATTGATGCTATGGACTGGCCCGCCCGTTCCCCAGACCTGAATCCAATTGAGCACATCTGGGTCATCATGTCTCGCTCCATCCACCAACGCCACGTTTCACCACAGACTGTCCAGGAGTTGGCGGATGCTTTAGTCCAGGTCTGGGAGGAGATCCCTCAGGAGACCATCCGCCACCTCATCAGGAGCATGCCCAGGCGTTGTAGGGAGGTCATACAGGCACGTGGAGGCCACACACACTACTGAGCCTCATTTTGACTTGTTTTAAGGACATTACATCAAAGTTGGATCAGCCTGTAGTGTGGTTTTCCACTTTAATTTTGAGTGTGACTCCAAATCCAGACCTCCATGGGTTGATAAATTGGATTTCCATTGATTATTTTTGTGTGATTTTGTTGTCAGCACATTCAACTATGTAAAGAAAAAAGTATTTAATAAGATTATTTCTTTCATTCAGATCTAGGATGTGTTGTTTAAGTGTTCCCTTTATTTTTTTGAGCAGTGTATTTAACTTTCATAAAATCACAAGTGTAATACATCAAAATAAAGCTTAACTTCTTGTTAATCCAGCCGCTGTGTCAGATTTCAAAAAGGCTTTACGACGAAAGCAAACCATGCGATTATCAGAGGACAACGCCCCGTATACAAACACATGAAAAACATATTTCAACCAGGCAGGTGTGACACGAAAGTCAGAAATAGCGATATAAAAAATGCCTTACCTTTGATGATCTTCTTCTGTTGGCACTCCAAAAGGTCCCAGTTACATTACAAATGGTCCTTTTGTTCGATAATGTCTTTCTTTATATCCATAAAAACTCAGTTTAGCTGGCGCGCTTCAGTCAATAATCCACCCAGTTTCCCTCCATCAAAATGCATACAAAATGAATCCCAAACGTTACTAATAAACTTTTCCAAACAAGTCAAACAACGTTTATAATCAAACCTTAGGTACCCTAATACGTAAATAAATGATAAAAATTAAGACAGAGAATCGTTATTGTCTTTACCGGAGAAAAATACCAAAGAACGCGCTCTCTTCCACACGCTTGGAAACACAACAGCCAAAATGTGAGCCACCTAGAAAAACTACAATTTCTGCCTCATTTTTCCAAAAACCAGCCTGAAACTCTTTCTTAAGACTGTTGACATCTAGTGGAAGCCGTAGGAACTGCAATCTGGGAGGACTTGGCCTTATAATAAAAGTGATAGCCATTGAAAATACTGTTAGGCTGAATTCTTTTGGGGGGGATGGTTTGTCCTCGGGGTTTCGCCTGCCATATCAGTTCTGTTATACTCAATTTTAACACTTTTAGAAACTTTAGAGTGTTTTCTATCCAAATGTACCAATTATATGCATATTGTCTTACATCTAGATGTTCCGCTAGCGGAACGCCTCACCAATATCCAATGGTAGAGCGTGGCGCGAATTACAAATACCTCATAAATCCCAAAACTTCAATTTTTCAAACATATTACTATTTTACACCATTTTAAAGACAAGACTCTCCTTTATCTAACCACATTGTCCGATTTCAAAAAGGCTTTACAACGAAAGCAAAACATTAGATTATGTCAGGAGAGTACCCAGCCAGAAATAATCACACACCCATTTTTCAAGCTAGCATATAATGTCACAAAAACCAAAACCACAGCTAAATGCAGCACTAACCTTTTGATGATCTTCATCAGATGACACTCCTAGGACATTATGTTATACAATACATGCATGTTTTGTTCAATCAAGTTCATATTTATATCAAATACCAGCTTTTTACATTAGCATGTTTTGTTCAGAACTAGCATACCCACCGAAAACTTCCGGTGAATTTACTAAATTACTCACGATAAACGTTCACAAAAAACATAACAATTATTTTAAGAATTATAGATACAGAACTCCTTTATGCAATCGCGGTGTCCGATTTTAAAATAGCTTTTCGGTGAAAGCACATTTTGCAATATTCTGAGTAGATAGCCCGGCCATCATGGCTAGCTATTTTGACACCCACCAAGTTTGGCACTCACCAAACTCAGATTTACTATAAGAAAAATTGGATTACCTTTGCTGTTCTTCGTCAGAATGCACTCCCAGGACTTCTACTTCAACACCCAATGTTGTTTTGGTTCCAAATAATCCATAGTTATATCCAAATAGCTGTGTTTTGTTCTTGCGTTCAAGACACTATCGAAGGGTGACGCGCCGGGGCATATCGTGACAAAAAAATTCAAAATATTCCATTGCCGTACTTCGAAGCATCTCAAACGCTGTTTAAAATAAATTTTTACACGATTTTTCTCGTAAAATAGCGATAATATTCCAACCGGGAGACGTTGTATCCGTTCAAACACTGAAAGAAGTAAAATGGAGTCGTCACATGCACGCGCGCACAAGTGTCATTTTTCTCAGATCGACCACTTTACAAAACCCCTACTGTTTTTCGCCCAGGGACTGCAGAGTTATCATTCCACGTTCTGGCGCCTTCTGAGAGCCTATGGGAGCCTTAGAAAATGCCACGTTACAGCAGAGATCCTATATTTTCGATAAAGAGGCTATAGAAGGACAAGAAATGGTCAGACAGGGCACTTCCCATATAGAATCTTCTCAGGTTTTGGCCTGCCATATGAGTTCTGTTATACTCACAGACACCATTCAAACAGTTCTAGAAATTTTAGGGTGTTTTCTATCCAAATCAAATAATTATATGCATATTCTAGTTTCTGGGCAGGAGTAATAACCAGATTAAATCGGTACATTTTTTATCCGGCTGTGAAAATACTGCCCCCTATCCTAAACAGGATATCCTAGCTTCTGGGCCTGAGTAACAGGCAGTTTACTTTGGGCACACTTTTCATCCGGACGTCAAAATACTGCTCCCTACCCAAGAGAGGTTAATCTGGGACTGGAAACTGGTATAATGTGGGATGGAAACTGAGAATAATGTGGGTTGTTGTGACTGTACCCTGTGTTTTGACTGTATCCTGTGTTGTGACTGTACCCTGTGTTGTGACTGTATGCTGTGTTGTTACTGTATCCTGTGTTGTGACTGGACCCTGTGTTGTGACTGTATCCTGTGTTGTGACTGTATCCTGTGGTGTGACGTTATCATGTGTTGTGACTGTATCCTGTTTTGTTATTGTATCCTGTGTTGTGACTGTATCATGTGTGTGACTGTATCCTGTGGTGTAACTGTATCCTGTGTAGTGACTGAATAATGTGTTGTGACTGTATCCTGTTTTGTTATTGTATCCTGTGTTGTGACGGTATCATGTATTGTGACTGTATCCTGTGTTGTGACTGTATCCTGTGTTGTGACTGTATCCTGTGGTGTAATGTTATCATGTGTGTGACTGTATCATGTGTTGTTACTGTACCCTGTGTTGTGACTGTATCCTGTGTTGTGACTGTATCCTGTGTTGTGACTGTATCCTGTGTTGTTACTGTATCCTGTGGTGTGACTGTATCCTGTGGTGTGACTGTATAATGTGTGACTGTATCCTGTGGTGTGACTGGATCCTGTGTAGTGACTGAATCATGTGTTGTGACTGTATCCTGTGGTGTGACTGTATCCTGTGGTGTGACTGTATCCTGTGGTGTGACTGTATCCTGTGTTGTGACTGTATCCTGTGGTGTGACTGTATCCTGTGGTGTGACTGTATCCTGTGTTGTGACTGTATTCTGTGGTGTGACTGTATCCTGTGTTGTGACTGTATCCTGTGGTGTGACTGTATCCTGTGGTGTAACTGTATCCTGTGTAGTGACTGTATCCTTGTGGTGTGACTGTATCCTGTGTTGTGACTGTATCCTGTGGTGTGACTGTATCCTGTGTTGTGACTGTATCCTGTGGTGTGACTGTATCCTGTGTAGTGACTGTATCCAATGTAGTGAGTGTATCCTGTGTTGTGACTGTATCCTGTGTAGTGACTGTATCCTGTGTAGTGACTGTATCCTGTGTTGTTACTGTACTGTCGTGTCTTTGGGGGTACCATTAAACTGAAGATATGTTTATCAATTCGCTCCCTGTAATTATTATCACGCGATTAAACTGATTCATCGTTTAATTGTAATTAACTAGGAGATCGGGGCACCAAGGAGAATATTCAGATTACAAAGCTATAATTTTCCTAATATAACTTTCCTGTACTATAATATTATATTCTATTATAGTATAGGCCGATTATCTTCTGGTTTAAATGGTGTATTTTACCTTTAGTCCAGTCTCATTCCAAACGTCGTAAATTGTTGTATCTGCACGAACCCAGTCTTTACTAAAATCATCCATACATCAATTGTCTTAAAATTATTTATTTACTACACTAAGTAATTAACAGAAAACATACAAACAGTAATTATCGTCACAAAGGATTGGTAGCGTAATGTGCCCTAGTGGTCTAAAACAGGCATGGCTGGTCTGTTAGACAATGGGTCATAAACGGTCAGCTGAGAATGCACACCTACAGAGTTCATTAATATTAACAATTGACAATTGAAGGCTCACTCATTCGGGAACAATTGCAATCAATATATATTTACTCTCAGTGTGTCGTTCTGATGGAGAGTTTTGTCCTCGTTCTCTCTCTCTCTCTCTCGGTTAGAATGGATCTTTCAGAGCGACATTCATTAATGTCGTCATAGAATGGTGGTTTCGTTGGTCTTCGCGTTCGATGATATAATTTACTTAGCTGCAGACTAATAATTAATATCAAAGACTTGTTCTTATTCTGTCGGTATCAATAGTCTAAAAGTTAACCACGTGGTATGGTTCACTTTCAGTAGAGGAATTGGAAGGTAAAACCTATTGGCCATCGAGTGGAGGCCTGGTCTGAAGAAATGTAAATCAGGGAGGGTTTTATAGTGACCCTTGAACAGGCTTGTCAAATGACGCCTGGTCCTGTATGGGTCCCTGGGGGCGTGTCCAAGACTGAGCTAGACTTGGTTACAGAAATACAATTCTATCACATTACATCAGTACATAGCATCTCAATGTCTTACAAAAGCTTTATCCTTATTAATACATCCCATACACCCATATGATGCAAGTCTCAAGCTGATGCTATTATATAAACAGTTTTATGGTAATATGGCTATATTGTCTCTTCTGAGTATCACAAAATTGTACCAAGCGGATCAGTTCGTAGCTGGATTCTTCACCAATCTTCCATACCTTCTCCAGCACACACATGTCGCTCGGTTCTCCAATTCTATGAGTTGGAAGAATTTCCTTTGTCTCTCTATGGGCCATGTGGCCAGAGACTCTCCTGGAATTTTAGAGTTTTTACAACCCTTTACACACAGGGTGGATTGGGGGGGAAGGTAGGTTGGGTGGTGGTGCAAAAGGGAGGGGGTCAACTGTCCTCCCTGTACCAAAAGAGGCCAACGTCATGACAGTACCCTGTGGTGTGACTGTATCCTGTGGTGTGACTGTATCCTGTGTTGTGACTGTACCTTGTGTTGTTACTGTACCTTGTGTTGTGACTGTATCCTGTGGTGTGACTGTATCCTGTGTTGTGACTGTACCTTGTGTTGTTACTGTACCTTGTGTTGTGACTGTATCCTGTATTGTGACTGTACCCTGTTTTCTCTGGTTGCAGGCTGGTATAAAGGCTACCTGGTCAGGAACAATGATCGACAGGTAAGACACAGCTGGACAATTAATGGGGCGGCAGGGTAGCCTAGTGGTTGGAGCGTTGGGCTAGTAACCGAAAGGTTGCAAGTTTGAATCCCTGAGCTGACAAGGTACAAATCTGTTGTTCTGCCTCTGAACAAGGCAGTTAACCAACTGTTCCTAGGCTGTCATTGAAAATGAGAATTTGTTCTTAACTGACTTGCCTAGTTAAATTGAAGACAGGATAGTATGTGACCAAGTATCTCTCTCTCCCCACTCTCTATCTACCTCTCTCCTCTCTCCCTCCATATATTCAGGGCGCATTCCCAGCCAGCATAGTGCAGCTGAGGAAAGTCATCATTGAAAAGCGAGGGTGAGTGATGTGTGTGTTTGTGTGTCAGTGTCATATGCTTACCTGTGTGTACAGTGTGTATACAGTGTGTGTCAGTAATATGTGGTATTTCTTCCACAGGGATCAGGAGGTGGTGTTGTCAGCAGAGATGCCCCTAGTGAAGGAGGTGACCACCACTCTGAGGGAGTGGGGAAGCATCTGGAAACAGCTCTATGTGGTAAAAACTCCACTGTGTGTGTGTGTGTGTGTGTGTGTGTGTGTGTGTGTGTGTGTGTGTGTGTGTGTGTGTGTGTGTGTGTGTAACAAGGTTTCTCTCTCCCTAGGCCAATAAGAAGAACCGTGTGGTGCAGGTCCAAGGGCTGATGTGGGATTTGATGGAATGGCGTTCCCAGCTCCTGTCTGGCACGTTACCTAGCGATGAGTTCAAGGAGCTCAAACAGAAAGTCACCTCCAAGATCGACTACGGCAACAAGTATGGCCCATAAAACCCCTGCTGAATCACTTAAATAGATCATTCTCATTTGAGATACTCCATCTCTGTATCTGGCTGAGGGAGAAACCTTTCTCTCTCTCCCATAATCTCCTCCTCCCTTCCTCCCTTCCAGGATCTTGGAGTTGGACCTGGTGGTGCGGGATGTGAACGGGAATATGCTGGACCCGGAAAACGCCAGCGTGATTAGCTTGTTCCGAGCCCACCAAGACGCCACCACCAAGATCAATGAACGCATCAAAGAGGAACAGGTTAGACAGAGAGTAAGAGAGGAACAAAGACAGAGACTAACAGAAAGTGGTTGACAGGGCTAACAGGGTTGAAATTGGGAGAATAGTGGCTGGAGTAAGATTGAGAGAGTTGACAGAGTAATGGAAAGAAGACAATGGTCATGAACTGTATTTTAGGAGTATAGCCATCTCTCTCTCTCAATTCAATTCAATTCAATTCAATTTGCTTTATTGGCATGACGTAACAATGTACATATTGCCAAAGCTTATTTTGGATATTTACAATATGAAAAAAATGAGAATCAAAATTTTCAACAGTAACAACAATAACCAAGGGTCAAAATAACCATACATTGAATAATAACAATAAGCATACAGTAGAGGACATGTGCAGGTTGATTGGTCTGTCAGACACTGTCCCTCATCTTAAGGCAGGCAGCAATGTAGTGTGCTGCCAACCCACAGCTCTCTGCATCCTCCCCCAACAGGACGGGTAGCCTATCCTCATCAGAGAGGTCTTTGAAACCTTGAATAAGGGTTTCACATTTGGGGAAATGACACACTCTAATTGTTTAATATTTTTCATATTTTGTCAGGAAATGCAGCTCCGTCTCAGGTTCTGCTGTTGTGCAGTGGTTGCACAGCCTTTCCTCTACAGGGAGCCAGGTTTTCCTGTGTCTACCCTTCTCAATGACAAGATGTGCTCACTGAGCCTGTACTTTGTCAAGGTTTTTCAAAGGTTTTGATCAGTAACCATGGTCAAATAGTTAGCCACGGTGTACTGTCGATTTAGGGCCAGATAGCACTGCATTTTGCTTTGTGTTTGTCCTTGTGTTTCCCAATAAGCAATGTTGTTTTGTTTTGACTGTGTTGTAATTTGGTTTATTCTGATTGATTGGATGTTCTGGTCCTGAGGCTTTAGTGTTTTAGTAGAACAGGTTTGTAAACTCAGCCCCAGGACCAGCTGGATGAGGGGACTCTTTTCTTTGCTCAGCTCTTGGCATTGCAGGGCTTGGTAATGATATGAGAGGGTCTCTCTCTCTCTCTCTCTCTCTCTCTCTCTTCTGTAGTCCAACATTCAGACGGACCACTCAGTAATCTCGGCCCGGATCCAGTCCTCTCCTACTCACAGCCTCTATGTCTTTGTCCGGAACTTTGTCTGTCGGATCGGAGAGGATTCTGAACTCTTCATGTCCCTCTATGACCCCAACAAGCAGACCATCATCAGGTCTCTTTTTAAATATCCCTCTATCCTGCTCTCTTTTTTACATCTCTGCATCGCTCATCCTGCCTTTCTGTTTCTCCTCAGCGCTCTCCCACCTCTCTTTCCCCTGTTTCTCTCTCTCCTCAGTGCTCTCCCACCTCTCTTTCCCCTGTTTCTCTCTCTCCTCAGCGCTCTCCCACTTCTCTTTCCCCTGTTTCTCTCTCTCCTCAGCGCTCTCCCACTTCTCTTTCCCCTGTTTCTCTCTCTCCTCAGCGCTCTCCCACTTCTCTTTCCCCTGTTTCTCTCTCTCTCCTCAGCGCTCTCCCACTTCTCTTTCCCCTGTTTCTCTCTCTCTCCTCAGCGCTCTCCCACTTCTCTTTCCCCTGTTTCTCTCTCTCTCCTCAGCGCTCTCCCACTTCTCTTTCCCCTGTTTCTCTCTCTCCTCAGCGCTCTCCCACTTCTCTTTCCCCTGTTTCTCTCTCTCTCCTCAGCGCTCTCCCACCTCTCTTTCCCCTGTTTCTCTCTCTCCTCAGCGCTCTCCCACTTCTCTTTCCCCTGTTTCTCTCTCTCCTCAGCGCTCTCCCACCTCTCTTTCCCCTGTTTCTCTCTCTCCTCAGCGCTCTCCCACTTCTCTTTCCCCTGTTTCTCTCTCTCCTCAGCGCTCTCCCACTTCTCTTTCCCCTGTTTCTCTCTCTCTCTCCTCAGCGCTCTCCCACTTCTCTTTCCCCTGTTTCTCTCTCTCCTCAGCGCTCTCCCACTTCTCTTTCCCCTGTTTCTCTCTCTCCTCAGCGCTCTCCCACTCTCTTTCCCCTGTTTCTCTCTCTCCTCAGCGCTCTCCCACTTCTCTTTCCCCTGTTTCTCTCTCTCCTCAGCGCTCTCCCACTTCTCTTTCCCCTGTTTCTCTCTCTCCTCAGCTGCTCTCCCACCTCTCTTTCCCCTGTTTCTCTCTCTCTCCTCAGCGCTCTCCCACTTCTCTTTCCCCTGTTTCTCTCTCTCCTCAGCGCTCTCCCACTTCTCTTTCCCCTGTTTCTCTCTCTCTCCTCAGCGCTCTCCCACCTCTCTTTCCCCTGTTTCTCTCTCTCCTCAGCGCTCTCCCACTTCTCTTTCCCCTGTTTCTCTCTCTCCTCAGCGCTCTCCCCTCTCTTTCCCCTGTTCTCTCTCTCCTCAGCGCTCTCCCACTTCTCTTTCCCCTGTTTCTCTCTCTCTCCTCAGCGCTCTCCCACTTCTCTTTCCCCTGTTTCTCTCTCTCCTCAGCGCTCTCCCACTCTCTCTTTCCCCTGTTTCTCTCTCTCTCCTCAGCGCTCTCCCACCTCTCTTTCCCCTGTTTCTCTCTCTCCTCAGCGCTCTCCCACCTCTCTTTCCCCTGTTTCTCTCTCTCCTCAGCGCTCTCCCACTTCTCTTTCCCCTGTTTCTCTCTCTCCTCAGCGCTCTCCCACTTCTCTTTCCCCTGTTTCTCTCTCTCCTCAGCGCTCTCCCACTTCTCTTTCCCCTGTTTCTCTCTCTCTCCTCAGCGCTCTCCCACTTCTCTTTCCCCTGTTTCTCTCTCTCCTCAGCGCTCTCCCACTTCTCTTTCCCCTGTTTCTCTCTCTCTCCTCAGCGCTCTCCCACTTCTCTTTCCCCTGTTTCTCTCTCTCTCCTCAGCGCTCTCCCACTTCTCTTTCCCCTGTTTCTCTCTCTCTCCTCAGCGCTCTCCCACTTCTCTTTCCCCTGTTTCTCTCTCTCTCCTCAGCGCTCTCCCACTTCTCTTTCCCCTGTTTCTCTCTCTCCTCAGTGCTCTCCCACTTCTCTTTCCCCTGTTTCTCTCTCTCCTCAGCGCTCTCCCACCTCTCTTTCTCCTGTCTCTCAACATGGTTACTGTCTAATCTAATGTACATACTGTTTAAATATCATCGTAGAAATTCAGAAAATAGAAAGGCAATGCTTGACTGACGGCTAATGGTGATAGCTGTCTATCACTGTCAGAGCGACAGATCTAGGCTCTCCTTCCTCTCTCATCCATGCCAGAGTATTACGGCTGGTATGTGACTTTCTCCATCGTGGCCACAGTGCCTGAAGGCCTCCTTCTGTCAAACTGTGACAGGGATATTTTGGGAAGGTGTCAGCTTTGGAAAGCTTAGCAACATATCCCTACCGTACACTTTTAGCAGATTGATAGTCAGTCAGTCTCTGCTGCCCAACAAGACTTATATTTAGGAGAAAGCAATGTATTATAAAGCATTCCAGTCCCTATGTAGGCCCTATGTACATTTATTTTTCTGTGAATTCATCCCGTATGTGCATTTCTATCAGTGGATGATGCGTTGAAGGGATACTTCAGGATTTTGGCAATGAAGCCCTTTATTTTCTCCCCCAGAGTCAGATGAACTCATGGAAACCATTTGTGTGCTGTTTGAAGGAAGTTGCCAGCTAGCGTTAGCGCAATTGGTAACTGGTGTTAGCGCAATGACTGGATGTCTATGGTAGCTGCTATCATGCTTGTACAGTAGATACCATAGTATATACTATAGACTTCCAGTCATTGAGCTAATGCTAGTTAGCTACTTCATTCATACTGTATGCAGAGACATAAAAATGGTATCCATGAGTTTCTCTAACTAGCCTCATTGGCAAATTCCCGAATCCTTTTAAGATTCCTTTTGAGTGTGTGTTAAGTGTTTGTGAGATGTGCTTCTTGTTAACCCATTCCATGGCCTCCCTCTGCAGTGAGAACTACCTGGTTCGCTGGGGCAGTAAAGGCTTTCCTAAGGAGGTTGAGATGCTGAACAACTTGAAGGTGGTCTTTACAGTAAGTTACCACTAGAGAGCACTGTTTGATGCATTTCTTGTCCATATCCAGTTATTGAGGTGCCATCAAATAATTTAGGTCAGTGGCTCTCAACTGGGTTTGCCTCATGACCCAAATTTAACCAGGTTGCATCAATATTCAAATTGTGGGAGGGGAAATCACAACCCACCAGTTGAAAAATGCTAATTTTGGAAATGTATGCTCTGTGCATATAAATCATGTTTTTTGATTTTGAAAACCTCCCTCCCTCCCTCCCTCCCTCCCTCCCTCCCTCCCTCCCTCCCTCCCTCCCTCCCTCCCTCCCCTCCCTCCCTCCCTCCAGGACTTGGGTAATAAGGACTTGAACAGAGAGAAGATCTACCTGATCTGTCAGATAGTGAGAGTGGGTCGTATGGAACTGAAGGAGACCAACACCAAGAAGTGTACGCAGGGCCTCCGCAGGCCCTTTGGAGTGGCAGGTAGAGACTAGTATATAGCATGGGGCAGTGGGCAGTGGGCATGGGGCAGTGGGCAGTGGGAAGTGGGCATGTGGCAGTGGGCATGGGGCAGTGGGCATGGGGCAGTGGGCAGTGGGCATGGGGCAGTGGGCATGGGGCATGAGGCATGGGGCAGTGGGCATGGGGCAGTGGGCATGGGGCAGTGGGCAGTGGGCAGTGGGCAGTGGGCATGGGGCCACTAGTGGGCAGTGGGCATGGGGCAGTGGGCAGTGGGCATGGGACAGTGGGCATGGGGCAATGGGCATGGGGCAGTGGGCATGGGGCAGTGGGCAGTGGGCATGGGGAAGTGGGCATGGGGCAGTGAGCATGGGGCAGTGGGCATGGGGCAGTGAGCAGTGGGCATGGGGCAGTGGGCAGTGGGCATGGGGCAGTGGGCAGTGGGCATGGGGAAGTGGGCATGGGGCAGTGGGCATGGGGCAGTGGGCATGGGGCAGTGAGCAGTGGGCATGGGGAAGTGGGCATGGGGCAGTGGGCATGGGGCAGTGGGCATGGGGAAGTGGGCATGGGGCAGTGGGCATGGGGCAGTGGGCAGTGGGCATGGGGCAGTGGGCATGGGGCAGTGGGCATGGGGCAGTGGGCATGGGGCAGTGAGCAGTGGGCATGGGGCAGTGGGCATGGGGCAGTGAGCAGTGGGCAGTGTTAACAACATTTTGAATTGGGATCCAATGATGCTGGTCACAGCTTGAATATTGAATATTGTTTATTAAGTGGATCAAAGAAAATGTAAAATAACCTGAGAGGTCATTCTTAATAAAAGAGGTCATTATTGTTCTTCTTGTCTGCAGTGATGGACATCAGTGACATCATCAAAGGAAAGATAGAGTGTGATGAGGAGAAGCAGCATTTCATCCCTTTTTTTCCGTAAGTCCTCCCTTCTTCACCCTCTCCTCCTCTCTCCCTCCATCCCTACCTATTTGAGCTGTTGTCATGTAGTTTAAATGTGTGTGTATGTGGGTGTGCAGGGTCGTGGCAGAGAATGACTTCCTTCACCCCCTGCTGAACAAGGTGACAGCGTCACGAGGAGACAGTGGAGGACAAGGTACAACATCTCACCTCACACTCATGGAAACTCTTGCTATTGTGCCAACAACCACTGCATTATCAATGCTTGGTCCTCTATCCTCCTCTCTACCCCTCCTCCCCACTCTGGGGTGAAGTTTCCCCTTATCCCCTAGGTACAGATCTTGCATCACTTTCCCCTCCCCCAATCCTAACCTTAACCATTGGTGTGGGTAATGCAAAACTGACCCAATATCAGCGTCTAGGGGCATCTTTACCCTACTCTGTCCTCCCTCCAGGTCTATGGGTGACGATGAAGGCCCTGGTGGGTGACATCGTCCAGATCCGTAAGGAGTACCCCCACCTGGTGGACCGCAGCACGGTGGTGGCCCGTAAACTGGGCTTCCCAGAGATCATCATGCCAGGGGACATCCGCAACGACATCTACCTGACGCTGTGGGCCGGGGACTTTGACAAGTACAACAAGACCAGCCAGAAGAACATGGAGGTCATCATGATGGTGTGTGACGAGGAGGGCAAGATTGTGTCGGTGAGTTGGGGTGGTCATCTGGAGGTAGGCGAACAGGGATACTGTTTCAGCACTGTGTCCTCCTTTGTATTTCATGTCATATGGTTCTGAGTTGTTGGGTTAGATGTTATCTGTTGTGGACAGACCACGCTAAGATACATGATGCCGTGGATCTGTCTTGACACAACAGGATGCATGAGATCAGTAGCAGCAGTTCCGTTACTTGTTTTTTTTTTATCCTGGTCTTTGGAATATCTGAAGGCGAGGGGGCATTCGGCCCGTAACATGCAGAGAGAAAGGGTGGAGCTCTTCCTCACTGTTCTTACCACGTATGGACCCAGAACTTCATCGAGCATCTGACCAATTACGCGAGACTTTAGTTCTGGGTTAACCAAGATTAGGTTGGATGTACAGTATCTAGGTTGGATGTACAGAATCTAGGTTGGATGTACAGAATCTAGGTTGGATGTACAGAATCTAGGTTGGATGTACAGTATCTAGGTTGGATGTACAGTATCTAGGTTGGACGTACAGTATCTAGGTTGGATGTACAGTATCTAGGTTGGATGTATAGTATCTAGGTTGGATGTACAGTATCTAGGTTGGATGTACAGTATCTAGGTTGGATGTATAGTAACTAGGTTGGATGTACAGTATCTAGGTTGGATGTACAGTATCTAGGTTGGATGTACAGTATCTAGGTTGGATGTACAGTATCTAGGTTGGATGTATAGTATCTAGGTTGGATGTACAGTATCTAGGTTGGATGTATAGTATCTAGGTTGGATGTACAGTATCTAGGTTGATGTGGGTTAGTTGAATTGATTGTCTTCTCTCTCTTTCTCTAATCTCTCTCTCTTTGTCTTCTCTCTATTTCTGCCATCGCTCTCTCTTTCTGTCATCGCTCTCTCTTTCTGTCATCTCTCTCATTCTGTCATCTCTCTCATTCTCTAATCTCTCTCTCTTTGTCTTCTCTCTATTTCTGCCATCGCTCTCTCTTTCTGTCATCGCTCTCTCTTTCTGTCACCTCTCTCTCTTTCTGTCACCTCTCTCTCTTTCTGTCATCTCTCTCTTTCTGTTTTGTCCTGTAGAACTCTATCTGTTTGGGAGCGGGAGATCGACCGCTCAACGACTACAGATCGGTCATCTACTACCAGGTCAAACAACCACGCTGGATGGAGACATTCAAGGTCAGCGAGTGTGTGTGTGTGTGTGTGTGTGTGTGTGTGTGTGTGTGTGTGTGTGTGTGTGTGTGTGTGTGTGTGTGTGTGTGTGTGTGTGTGTGTGTGTGTGTGTGTGTGTGTGTGTGTGTGTTTGAATGATAAGTTGTGTCTTAGGGTGTGTATTCTTGTGCACGTTGATCAGACTAAACACGCTCTGTTAGTGTGTAATACAACATTTGATCCTGTGTTTTAAACCTTATCCAGAAATTACACCAAAAATGAAAGCAGGATGGTGCTGGATAAAAATAAAAAGGGACAGTTTGATGAAAAAGCTTTAAATAAAGGTTAAAATCCAGGCATGTCACATGTTTGCACAGGGCCCTAACAGGAGATGTAATGTTGTCCTCTGTCCTATAGCACAGGGCCCTAACAGGAGATGTAATGTTGTCCTCTGTCCTATAGCACAGGGCCCTAACAGGAGATGTAATGTTGTCCTCCGTCCTATAGCACAGGGCCCTAACAGGAGATGTAATGTTGTCCTCTGTCCTATAGCACAGGGCCCTAACAGGAGATGTAATGTTGTCCTCTGTCCTATAGCACAGGGCCCTAACAGGAGATGTAATGTTGTCCTCTGTCCTATAGCACAGGGCCCTAACAGGAGATGTAATGTTGTCCTCTGTCCTATAGCACAGGGCCCTAACAGGAGATGTAATGTTGTCCTCCGTCCTATAGCACAGGGCCCTAACAGGAGATGTAATGTTGTCCTCCGTCCTATAGCACAGGGCCCTAACAGGAGATGTAATGTTGTCCTCCGTCCTATAGCACAGGGCCCTAACAGGAGATGTAATGTTGTCCTCCGTCCTATAGCACAGGGCCCTAACAGGAGATGTAATGTTGTCCTCCGTCCTATAGCACAGGGCCCTAACAGGAGATGTAATGTTGTCCTCCGTCCTATAGCACAGGGCCCTAACAGGAGATGTAATGTTGTCCTCCGTCCTATAGCACAGGGCCCTAACAGGAGATGTAATGTTGTCCTCTGTCCTATAGCACAGGGCCCTAACAGGAGATGTAATGTTGTCCTCTGTCCTATAGCACAGGGCCCTAACAGGAGATGTAATGTTGTCCTCTGTCCTATAGCACAGGGCCCTAACAGGAGATATAATGTTGTCCTCTGTCCTATAGCACAGGGCCCTAACGGGAGATGTAATGTTGTCCTCTGTCCTATAGCACAGGGCCCTAACAGGAGATGTAATGTTGTCCTCTGTCCTATAGCACAGGGCCCTAACAGGAGATGTAATGTTGTCCTCCGTCCTATAGCACAGGGCCCTAACAGGAGATGTAATGTTGTCCTCCGTCCTATAGCACAGGGCCCTAACAGGAGATGTAATGTTGTCCTCCGTCCTATAGCACAGGGCCCTAACAGGAGATGTAATGTTGTCCTCCGTCCTATAGCACAGGGCCCTAACAGGAGATGTAATGTTGTCCTCTGTCCTATAGCACAGGGCCCTAACAGGGGATGTAATGTTGTCCTCCGTCCTATAGCACAGGGCCCTAACAGGAGATGTAAAGTTGTCCTCTGTCCTATAGGTGGCCATCCCTCTGGAGGAGATGCACAGGATCCACCTGCGCTTCATGTTCAGACACCGCTCCTCTCAGGAGTGTGAGTACACCCAACCTCATCCTTACCTTCTTTACCACTGAGGTGAAAGGGCTGGAAGTGTGAAAGCAATGTGACAGGGAGAAAGCCATTGCTTTCATCTACTAAATGAATTAATTATCTCTCTCTCTCTCTCTCTCTCTCTCTCTCTCTCTCTCTCTCTCTCTCTCTCTCTCTCTCTCTCTCTCTCTCTCTCTCTCTCTCTCTCTCTCTCTCTCTCTCTCTCTCTCTCTCCTCTCTCTCTCTCTCTCCCTCTCTCTCTCTCTCTCTCTCTCTCTCTGTGTGTGTGTGTAGCTAAGGATAAGAGTGAGAAGAACTTTGCCATGGCGTTTGTTCGCCTGATGAAGGAAGATGGAACTGTGCTGAAGGACGGGCTTCATGACCTGGTGGTCTTCAAGGTCAGAACTGAATCAACTCCGATTCACACAACTACAAAATGAATGAATTAACGGTATAAATGAACCAGTACAGATTCACAGTTAAATGAACTGAATAATTGAATTACGTCAGAGTCACAGTCAAATCGCCAAGGACACTGAATTATTAAAGATTCACAACCGACTGAACAGGCTAACTGAATAATTATAGATTCACTGCCAAATGAACTGGAATTATTGATTAAGTGCTAAAAGGAATGAAGATGAATTACTGTTGATTCACTCCCAAACTAAACTCTGTCTCTCTCTCTCTATCTCCCCCCCTCTCTCCCCACTCTCTCTCTCTTCATCTCTGTTTCTCTCTGTTTCTCTTGCGCCCTCTCTCTCTATCACCCCACCCTCTCTCTCCTCTTTCTCTCTCCTCACACCCTCTCTCTCTTCCCACCCTCTCGGTCTCTCTCCCCCCTCTCTCCTTCTCTCTACAGGGGGACAGTAAGCGTATGGAGGATGTGAACTCGTACCTATCCCTACCCTCTACGCGTTATGTGGACGTTCACAAGACGGGGACACTGAGCCGCAGCAGCAGCAGTGTAGGAGGCCTGTCTGTCAGTTCCAGAGACAGCTTCACCATCTCAACCCTCGTCTGCTCCACCAAGCTCACTCAGAACGGTGTGTGTGTGTGTGTGTGTGTGTGTGTGTGTGTGTGTGTGTGTGTGTGTGTGTTGTGTGTGTGTGTGTGTGTGTGTGTGTGGTCTCAGAACAGACAGAGTATGTCGTAGTTTTGTCATACACGCCGGCGCTGGCGTACACACAAACGCACAGACGCACTTCCCCCACACACAGCCAGGGCCCTGGCAGGCATACAGGTGCTGTGTAACAGCTGTTGGTGAAGAAGCCAGTTCATCATTGTAATGATAACTGTGCTGCAGTGTTAATCACCGGTCCAGATATAACACCCACACCCACACCTACACACACACACACACACACACACACAAAGAGCAGCTGTCTGGATGAGGGATATGATCCATCTCTTCCTGGACCTGTACTCCCAGTCAACAGATGGACAGCAGGCAGACAGGTTCACTACTGAGGAAGACATTACTGAACACTAACACCTGTACAGGGGCTTCAGAGGTCTACACTATGGAGGGAGCTTAACATGGTCTATGTCATACAGAAGGGAGCGTATGTTGTTTTTTTGTTGTTTTTTTGCTTATGATGGACTTCTACTTGAGCAGGGGAAAAGTGACAGTGAATGGGGCGATCTGTACATTCCCTCTCACTGTCAAAGACCCATTTCCACGTGGACTAAATCTGGTGCTTGAATGTATTTCCTAGTTCATTTCCATTGTATTGGCCAAGGCTTAAACAGGGCTTCTCCAAAAACTCTGGCCCCTCAACAAGCCCCCTCAAACCCCCAGGGCGGTGCCAGGTCATGTGGGCTTTCAAAGGAAGTGTTTGTGTTTGCAATATGATAATCACTTCACTTTGCTCTCTGAAGTGTAAGTTTCGCCATATTGCTTACACCAATCATATCTCTCGTGGACCAATCAACATGAACAAAACTGGTACCCTAGAATCTGGGGGGAAGGAATGGGATGCGTGGGATAATGAGCACCAGTAGTTCCAGTGTTTTGGGTTTTTCTTCACTGGTTATTTGGACAAATCATGATTTCGCAGGTGTTAGCATCGTTTGAATTTCGGAAGAGGAGGGGACATTCATCCCGTAACTTGCAAAGAGAGATAGAGCTCCTCGTTCTGGTTCTGCTACTCTAGCATCTCTCAGGGTGGTATGCTTGGCCCGCAGCATTCCACCCTGCATCCCATTGCTGGCTTTCTTCTGAAGCGAAGCAGGGTTGGTCTTAGTTGGTCCCTGGATGGGAGACCAGATGCTGTTGGAGGGCCAGTAGGAGGCACCCTTTCCTCTGGTTTAAAAAGACATCCAAATGCCCAGGGCAGTGATTGGGAACATTCTCCTGTGTAGGGTGCTGTCTTTCAGATGGGACATTAAACGGGTGTCCTGACTCTCTGTGGTCACTAAAGATCCCATGGCACTTATTGTGTCCTGGTGTCCTGGCTAAATTCCCAATCTAGCCCTCATAGCATCATGGGCACCTAATCATCCCCAGCTTACAATTGACTCATTCATTCCCCCTCCTGTAACCATTCCCCAGGTTGTTGCTGTAAATGAGAATGTGTTCTCAGTCAACTTACCTGGTAAAATAAATAAAAAATCTATTCTCTTAACACGCATGGACCCAGAATATAATTGAACAGCTAACCAATTACGTGACACTTTATTTTTGACCAAGATTAATACCAATAAAATGCCCTCAGATCTAGGTTTAGGGGTCAATTTGGGATTGGGCCTTCTCCTTGCAAGTAGTTTTGATTAACCAATTTGATTAACAAACAAGCTCAAACTGTAAAATATTGTCAAACCAACATTTTCCAAGTCTTTGTTTTTTTAACCCTGTAAAAAGTAAAAGTCACATGTTAAAACTAGCCCAAACTATCGATAGCTAGCACAACTTTGGCAGCTAGCTATATTAGCAATATCGCTAACTTTATTTTCTTTGAAAGACACTACAGCACTCTGCCTTGCAGAGAGTTTAATTAGCTAGCTAGCAATTTATATTAGCATTCTTGTAGTTATTTCTCTCGTTTATGGCCTTTGCTTGTAGCTAAAAACGAGCTAGATAGCCTATTAGCAGCTAACCACTGAATTTTAACAGATAAAATGACTTGCAGCTAGTTAGCTATCAGTATCTTTGGTAACATAGCTAACTAGTAGCCTAACAAGCTTATGGCTATGCTTTCTGCAATGGAAACACACCACCCATTGGGCACAGATGTCAATTCAGCATCTATTCCATGTTGGTTCGACGTAATTTCATTGAAATTACTTGGAAATAATGTTGATTCAAACAGTGTATGTTCAGTGGGCAAGAACTCCAGACCTAGTGTGCTAAATTTCAGGCTGTAGTTCCTGGGATTTAAGCTCTTGGGCATCAAGCCCTTAGTGAGAGGAATGATGACTGCATTTGAATGATTGTCACCCTGTGGGTGTACTGGGTTATGGTGAATGACAGGTAGGTTGATGGATGGATGGATATGTAGATTGATGGATGGATAGATAGATGATGGATTAATGAATGGATTGATGGACAGATGGATGGATATGTGGACTGATGGATGGATGGATGGATTTGTAGATATGTGGATAAATGGATGGATGGATATGTGGATTGATGGATGGATGGATGGATATGTGGATGGATGGAGGGATGATTTGTGGATTGATGGATGGATATGTGGATTGATGGATGGATGGATATGTGGTTTGATGGATAGATGGATATGTGGTTTGATGGATGGATGGATGGATGAATGGATATGTGGATTGATGGATATGTGGATTGATGGATTGATGGATGGATATGTGGTTTGATGGATGGATGGATATGTGGATTGATGGATGGATGGATATGTGGTTTGATGGATAGATGGATATGTGGTTTGATGGATGGATGGATGGATGGATGAATGGATATGTGGATTGATGGATATGTGGATTGATGGATTGATGGATGGATATGTGGTTTGATGGATGGATGGATATGTGGATTGATGGATGGATGGATATGTGGATTAATGGATGGATGGATTGATGGATGGATGGATGGATGAATGGATGGATGGATGATATGTGGTTTGATGGATGGATGGACATGTGGATTGATGGATGGATTGATAGATTGGTGGATGGATGGATTGATATGTGGTTTGATGGATGGATGGATGGATGGATGGATGGATTGATTGATATGTGGTTTGATGTATGGATGGATATGTGGATGGATGGATGGATGGATGGATGGATGGATGGATGGATGGATGGATGGATGGATGGATGGATGGATGGATGGATGGATGGATGGATGGACAGATGGAAATGTTGTTTGATGGATGGATGGATGGATATGTGGATTGATGGATGGATGGATGGATATGTGGATTGATGGATTGATGGATATGTGGATGGATATGTGGATGGATGGATTTGTGGGTGGATGGATGGATATGTGGGTGGATGGATATGTGGGTGGATGGATGGATATGTGGATTGATTTTTTGATGGATGGATAGATGGAGGGCTATGTTCTCTTATAATATCCACCCGACACAGCCAGAAGAGGGCAACCACCCTTCATAACCTGGTTCCTCTCTAGGTTTCTTCCTAGGTTCCTGCCTTTCTAGGGAGTTTTTCCTAGCCACCGTGTTTCTACATCTGCATTGTTTGTGGTTTAACTTGTTATGGATAGGGGGCAGTATTTTCACGGCCGGATAAAAAACGTACCCGATTTAATCTGGTTATTACTCCTGCCCAGAAACTAGAATATGCATATAATTATTGGCTTTGGATAGAAAACACTCCAAAGTTTCTAAAACTGTTTGAATGGTGTCTGTGAGTATAACAGAACTCAAATGGCAGGCCAAAACCTGAGAAGATTCTGTTCAGGAAGTACCCTGTCTGACCATTTCTTGGCCTTCTTTGCCATCTCTATCCAAAACAGAGTATCTCTGCTGTAACGTGACACTTCCTGAGGCTCCCATAGGCTCTCAGAAGGCGGCAGAACGTTGAATGATGACTTTGCAGTCTCTAGCTGAAAAACAGTAGCGCATTTGGTAAGTGGTCGATCTGAGAACAATGAGACTGGGGCGCGCGTGCACGAGACGACTCCATGTTTACATTTTCAGTCTTTGAACGAAAACAACGACTCCCGGTCGGAATATTATCGCTTTTTTACGAGAAAAATCGCATAAAAATTTATTTTAAACAGCGTTTGACATGCTTCGAAGTATGGTAATGGAATATTTTGAATTTTTTGTCACGATACGCGCCGGGCGCGTCACCCTTCGTTACCCTTCGGATAGTGTCTTGAACGCACGAACAAAACGCAGCTATGTGGATATACCTATGGATTATTTGGAACCAAAACAACATTGGGTGATGAAGTAGAAGTCCTGGGAGTGCATTCTGACGAAGAACAGCAAAGGTAATCCAATTTTTCTTATAGTAAATCTGAGTTTGGTGAGTACCAAACTTGGTGGGTGTCAAAATAGCTAGCCATGATGGCCGGGCTATCTACTCAGAATATTGCAAAATGTGCTTTCACCGAAAAGCTATTTTAAAATCGGACACCGCGATTGCATAAAGGAGTTCTGTATCTATAATTCTTAAAATAATTGTTATGTTTTTTGTGAACGTTTATCGTGAGTAATTTAGTAAATTCACAGGAAGTGTTCGGTGGGAATGCTAGTTCTGAACGTCACATGCTAATGTAAAAAGCTGGTTTTTGATATAAATATGAACTTGATTGAACAAAACATGCATGTATTGTATAACATAATGTCCTAGGAGTGTCATCTGATGAAGATCATCAAAGGTTAGTGCTGCATTTAGCTGTGGTTTTGTTTTTTGTGACATATGCTAGCTTGAAAAATGGGTGTCTGATTATTTCTGGCTGGGTACTCTGCTGACATAATCTAATGTTTTGCTTTAGCTGTAAAGCCTTTTTGAAATCGAACAGTGTGGTTAGATAAAGGAGAGTCTTGTCTTTAAAATGGTGTAAAATAGTCATATGTTTGAAAAATTGAAGTTTTCGGATTTTCGAGGAGTTTGTATTTCGCGCCACGCCCATCATTGGATATTGGAGCAGGTGTTCCGCTAGCGGAACGTCTAGATGTAAGAGGTTTTAAGGTTGGGTTTCTGTATTGCACATTGATTGATTCAATTTGATTGATTGATGGATATATGGATTGATGGATGGATGGATGGATGGATGGATGGATGGATGGATGGATGGATGGATGGATGGATGGATGGACATGTGGATTGATGGATAGATGTGTGGTATGATGGATGGATTGATGGATGGATGGATATGTGGATGGATATGTGGCTTGATGGATTGATGGATGATATGTGGATTGATGGATGGATGGATGGACATGTGGATGGATGGATAAATGTGTGGTATGATGGATGGATTGATGATAGATGGATGGATTAATGGATGGATGGATTGATGGATGGATATGTGGATAGATGGATGGATTAATGGATGGATGGATTG
The DNA here is from genome assembly GCF_965601325.2 of Salmo salar. Classification (NCBI taxonomy): domain Eukaryota; kingdom Metazoa; phylum Chordata; class Actinopteri; order Salmoniformes; family Salmonidae; genus Salmo; species Salmo salar. The sequence goes on along the minus strand of NC_138299.1, from coordinate 79,094,690 downwards.
ATGGATGGACATGTGGATTGATTGATGGATAGATATGTGGATTAAAGGATGGATAGATTTGTGGATTGATGGATTGTTGTCTTTTTCCTTCTCAGTGGGCTTGCTGGGTCTACTGAAATGGAGGACTCGTCCTGAGCTCCTCAAAGAAAACCTGGAGAAACTCAAGATCATCGACGGAGAGGAAGTGGTCAAGGTGCGTGTGTGTACTGTGTGTGTGTGTGTGTGTGTGTGTGTGTGTGTGTACTGTGTGTGTGTGTCATCTCATGGCCTCTCTTCCCCTCCTAGTTTCTCCAGGACACTCTGGATGCTCTGTTCACCATCATGATGGAACACTCCCAGACTGACGACTATGACATCCTAGTGTTCGACGCCCTGGTGAGTGTGTGTGTGTGTGTGTGTGTGTGTGTGCGTGCGTGCGTGCGTGTGTGTTCCTGTCTCTCTCTTATATTCTCTGTCACTCTTGTACCTGCTCTGTTCTCTCTCTGTCAGTCAGTTTCTGCATGTGGCTGTCTGTCGATCTCTATCCATATGCCTTTGTTATTCTCACTCTGAATAAACATGTCTGTATGTCTGTCTGTTGCTTGTCTGTGTGTCTTTGTACCAGTGAGGCCAGCTCTCTCACCATATCAAATACAACTGTTATCCCTTCCTCTCCTCTCCTCTCCTCCCCTCTCTCTCTCTCAACCTCTTTATCCCCCCTCTCGCTCTCTCTACCTCTCGCTCTCTCTGTCTCAGATCTACATCATTGGTCTGATAGCAGACAGGAAGTTCCAGCATTTTAACACGGTATTGGAGGCCTACATCAAACAACACTTCAGTGCCACGCTGGCCTACAAGTCAGTACTACTTCCGGTGTCCAACCCCTCCTCGTCTGGTGTCCAACCCCTCCTCTTTCCGTGTCCAACTCCTCCTCTTCCCGTGTCCAGCTCCTCCTCTGTCTGTCTGTCTGTCTGTCTGTCTGTCTGTCTGTCTGTCTTATTGTCTTAGAAGCAGCCTGATGAAAACTTTAATGCCATCGTCGTAATAATAATAATAATAATCTATTGCATTTCCAATTTCCTTGGAAATGCAATCTCTTTCACATTCCTAGTAAGACGGTATAGTTAAAGCAGTAAGCTGTATTGATAATGACTCAACATGTCATTATGAGTCTGACATTTCCACAGGAGATGATGAACACATTGATTTTCCACTGTTGAATGACGTGTGTCATCATTAGCATTATGATGACAGATGATGTAGGCCTCATTGTCACGGTTGTCGTATGGATTGGACCAAAACGCAGCGGGATTATGTATACTCATCTTCTTTTTATTTTGAGTAAGGAGAAACAGATAAATACGTATACAAAAAAGAACAAACCGAAACAGTCCTGTCAGGTGCAACAAACACTAAACAAGGAACAACTACCCACAAATCCCATAGAAAAACACCCCTCTTAAATAGGACCTTCAATTAGAAGCAACGAGGAGCAGCTGCTTCCAACTGAAGGTCCACCCAATAAACATCACATAGAAATAGACATACTAGAACTAACATAGAAATAGACTAACAAAGAACATAGCCCAACAAACCCCGAAACACTCTAAACAAACACCCACTGCCACGTCCTGACCAAACTACAATAACAAATAACCCCTTATACTGGTCAGGACGTGACACTCATGATCGTGCTGGATTCAGGTAGGGTATGGTATGTTTACATGCACACTAATAATTCAATTTTAAACTGATTATGGCAGTAGGCCGAGTATGGCAATAGTCATGTAAACACTTTACTCTGCTTATCTTAACTCTCTACGGGGTGTGGGACACTACCGTCCCACCTGGCCAACATCCAGTGAAATTGCAGGGCGCCAAATTCAAAAACAGAAATACTCATTATAAAAATTCATAAAACATACAAGTGTTATACATGGGTTTAAAGATAAACTTCTTGTTAATCCAACCACGGTGTCAGATTTCAAAAATAATTTACGGCGAAAGCAAACAATGCGATTATCTGAGAACAGCACCCAGCAGACAAATCATTACAAACAGTAACCAGCCAAGTAGACAAGTAACAAAAGTCAGAAATAGCGATAAAATTCATCACTTACCTTTGATGATCTTCATATCGGTTACACTCATAAGACTCCCAGTTACCCAATAAATGTTTGTTTTGTTCAATAAAGTCCCTCTTTATATTCAAAAACCTCAGTTTTGTTAGCGTGTTTTGTTCAGTAATCCACTGTCTCAAACAACATCCGGTGAAATTGTAGAGCGTGAAACTCAACAAAACAGAAATTCTCATAATAAACATACATAAAAGATACAAGTGTTATACATCAGCTTAAAGATAAACTTCTTGTTAATCCAACCACTGTGTCAGATTTCAAAAAGGCTTTACGGTGAAAGCAAACCATACGATTATCTGAGAACAGTGCCCAGCAGACAAATCATTCCAAACAGTAACCAGCGAAGTAGAGGAGTAAAAAAAGTCAGAAATAGCGATAAAATGTATCACTTACCTTTGATGATCTTCATATGATTGCACTCTCAAGAATCCATGTTACACAATAAATGTTTGTTTTGTTCGATAAAGTCCCTCTATATATTCAAAAACCTCTGTTTTGTTGGTGCGTTTTGTTCAGTAATCCATTGGAACAAAGCGTGGTCACAACAGACAGACGAAAAATCAAAAAAGTACCATAAAGGTTCATAGAAACATGTCAAACGATGATTATAATCAATCCTCAGGTTGTTTTTGTCATAAATAATCGATCATATTTCAACCGAACAATAGCTTCGTTAATAGAAACAGAAAAACAAGAAAGGCACGCTCCCGGTCATGCGCAGGACTCATGTCTGGAAATTTCCAATGTCCTCTCATTGAAAGTGGTGTTTCTCCCTCATTTTTCAGAGTAAAAGCCTGAAACAATGCCTAAAGACTGGCCACATGTAGTGGAAGCCATAGGGATCGTGAACTGCGTCATAAGTCTTTGTATGGTGGATAGGCGTTCAATGGAAAAACAGCCATTTCAAAATAGTAGCACTTCCTGGATGGATTTTCCTCAGGTTTTCACCTGCCATATCAGTTCTGTTATACTCACAGACATTATTTTAACAGTTTTGGAAACTTTAGAGTGTTTTCTATTCAAATGTACCAATTATATGCATATCCTAGCTTCTGGGACTGAGTAGCAGGCAGTTTACTTTGGGCACGCTTTTCATCCAAAATTCTGAACGCTGCCCCTTACCCTAGTGAAGTTAATCGGTGTAAGGTCAAAATCAATGTAAGCATACGTCGATTAAAACACGTGTATTTATGAGCAATCTTTCTAATTGTTAGGACATGTAAACAGGCTGAATCAGAGTTCCAGCTGTATATTTGATCTGCACATGTGGCAGCACCAGTAGCACAAGCCTCCCTCTTTAGCGCAAGTGAAGAATTATTAGGGAAATTGCGTATTCGCAATAATCATATTCTAAAATGGATTCCATTTTTTTTTTACATCTCAGCAATCTACACACAATGCCCCATAATGACAAAGCAAAAACTGTTTTTTAGACATTTTTGCAAAAAAATTCTAAAACAGAAATACCTTATTTATCTAAGGATTCAGGCCCTTTGCTATGGTACTCGAAATTGAGCTCAGGTGCATCCTGTTTCCATTGATCATCTTTGAGATGTTTCTACAACTTGAATGGAGTCCACCTGTGGTAAATTCAAATGATTGGACATGATTTGGAAAGGCACACACCTGTCTATATAAGGTCCAACATTTAAAAGTGCATGTCAGAGCAAAAACAAGGCCATGAGGTCAAAGTAATTGTCCGTAGAGCCCCGAGACAGGATTGTGTTGAGGCACAGATCAGGAGAAAGGTACCAAAACATGTCTGCAGCATTGAAGGTCCCCAAGGCCTACATAATTTTTAAATGGAAGAAGTTTGGAACCACAAAGACTCTTCCTAGAGCTGGCCACCTGGCCAAACTGAGCAATCGATGGTCACACTGACAGAGCTCCAGAGTTCCTCTGTGGAGATGGGAGAACCTTCCAGAAGGACATCCATCTCTGCAACACTCCAACAATCAGGCCTTTATGGTAGAGTGGCCAGACGGGAGCCACTCCTCAGTAAAAAATTCACAATTCCTGACATTTAATCCTAATGAGAATTCTCTGTTTTAAGTTAGTTGGGATCACCACTTTATTTTAAGAATGTGAAATGTCAGAATAATAGTCGAGAGAATGATTTATTTCAGCTATTATTTCTTTCATCACATTTCCAGTGGGTCAGAAGGTTACATACACTCAATTAGTATTTGGTTAAATTGCCTTTAAATTGTTTAACTTGGGTCAAACGTTTCGGGTAGCTTCCCACAATAAGTTGAGTGAATTTTGGCCCATTCCTCCTGACAAAGCTGGTGTAACTGAGTCAGGTTTGTAGGCCTCCTTGCTCGCACACGCTTTTTCAGTTCTGCCCACAAATTTTCTATAGGTTGAGGTCAGGGCTTTGTGATGGCCACTCCAATACCTTGACTTTGTTGTCCTTAAACCATTTTGTCACAATTTTGGAAGCATGCTTGGGGTCATTGTTCATTTGGAAGACCCATTTGCGACCAAGCTTTAACTTCCTGACTGATGTGTTGAGATGTTGCTTCAATTTATCCACATAATTTTACTTCCTCAAGATGCCATCTATTTTGTGAAGTGCACCAGGCCCTCCTGCAGCAAAGCACCCGCACAACATGGTGCTGCTACACGGTTGGGATGGTGTTCTTCGGATTGCAAGCCTCCCCCTTTTTCCTCCAAACATAACGATGGTCATTATGGCCAAACAGTTCTATTTTTGTTTCATCAGACCAGAGTACATTTCTCCAAAAAGTACGATCTTTGTCCCCATGTGCAGTTGCAAACCATAGTCTGGCTTTTTTATGGCGGTTTTGGAGCAGTGGCTTTTTCCTTGCTGAGCGGCCTTTCAGGTTGTGTTGATATAGGACTGGTTTTACTGTGGATATAGATACTTTTCTACCTGTTTCCTCAAGCATCTTCACAAGGTTCTTTGCTGTTGTTCTGGGATTGATTTGCACTTTTTGCACCAAAGTACGTTCATCTCTAAGAGACAGAACGCATCTCCTTCCTGAGCGGTATGATGGCTGTGTGGTCCCATGGTGTTTATACTCGCATACTATTGTTTGTACAGATGAACGTGGTACCTTCAGGCACTTGGAAATTGCTCCTAAGGACGAACCAGACTTCTGCAGGTTTACAATTCTTTTCTGAGGTATTGGCTGATTTTTTTTGATTTTCCCATGATGTCAAGCAAAGAGGCACTGAGTTTGAAGGTAGGCTTTGAAATACATCCACAGGTACACCTCCAATTGACTCAAATTATGTCAATTAGCCTATCAGAAGCTTCTAAAGCCATGACATCATTTTCTGGAATTTTCCAAGCTGCTTAAAGGCACAGTCAACTTAGTGTATGTAAACCTCTGACCAACTGGAATTGTGATACAGTGAATTATAAGTGAAATATTCTGTCTGTAAACAATTGTTGGAAAAATGACTTGTGTCATGCACAAAGTAGATTTCCTAACCAACTTGCCAAAACTATAGTTTGTTAACAAGAAATTTGCGGAGTGGTTGAAAAATGAGTTTTAATGACTCCAACCTAAGTGTATGTAAACTTCCGACTTCAACTGTAGGTACATACAAGTTTCTTATATCGGTTGAAAGCTTAAATTCTTGTTAATCTAACTACACTGTCCAATTTACAGTAGCAATTATAGCGAATGCATGCCATGCGACTATTTGAGAACGGTGCCCCACATCAAAATAATTTTCCACCGGCACAGGTTTCATAAATTCACAAATAGTGATTAAATATTCACTTACTTTTTAAAAATGTTCCTCTGATTTGTCATCCAAAGGGTCCCAGCTATGACATGTAGTGTCGTTTTGTTAGATAAAATCCTTCTTTATATCCCAAAAAGTCAGTTTAGTTGGCGCCATCGATTTGAGTAATCCACTCGTTCAACATGCAGAGAAAGGTATCCGAAAATCTACGACTAAACTTCTTTTCAACAAGTCAAAATACATTTCTATGTACTTCTCAGATACCCTAAAATGTAATCAAACTATAATATTTCTTACAGAAAGAAGTATGTTCAATAGGAAACCGATTTTAGCAGGTGCGTCTTGTCTTCATCGCGCGCCCAAACACGAATTTCCGTGACTGTGTCCCTGTACTAAAACTGATATTTCTTATTTGTTTTGGAAGTTTCAAGCCTGAAACCTTGAACACCCTGTGGAAGCCATAGAAATTGCATGTTGGGAGCTAGAATTCATTTTGCCCCTATACTTTCCATTGTAAGAGCATGGTCTCTCTTAAAAATAAAATTCTGGTTGGTTTTTCGTTGGATTTTCTCCTACCATATCTATTGTGTTATAGTCTCCTACATTATTTTAACATTTCTACAAACTTCAACGTGTTTTTTCCAATGGTACCAATTATATGCATATCCTGGTTTCAGGGCCTGAGCAACAGACAATTTACTTTGGGCACGTCAGTCAGGCGGAAATTGAGAAAAAAGGGGCCTAGCCCTAAGATTAACATGTGTAAATATTTGTATGAACATAACAAGATTCAACAACTGAGACATAAACTGAACAAGTTCCACAGACATGTGACTAACAGAAATTGAATAATGTGTCCCTGAACAAATGGGGGGGGGGGGGGGGTCAAATCAAAAGTAACAGTCAGTATCTGGTGTGGCCACCAGCTGCATTAAGTACTGCGATGCATCTCCTCATGGACTGCACCAGATTTGCCAGTTTCTGCTGTGAGATGTTACCCCACTCTTCCACCAAGGCACCTGCAAGTTCCCGGACATTTCTGCGGGGAATGTCCCTAGCCCTCACCCTCCGATCCAACAGGTCCCAGACGTACTCAGTGGGATTGAGATCCGGGCTCTTCACTGGTCATGGCAGAACACTGACATTCCTGTCTTGCAGGAAATCACGCCCAGAACGAGCAGTATGGCTGGTGGCATTGTCATGCTGGAGGGTCATGTCAGGTTGAGCCTGCAGAAAGGGTACCACATGAGGGAGGAGGATGTCTTCCCTGTAATGCACAGCGCTGATTGCCTGCAATGACAACAAGCTCAGTCCGATGATGCTGTGACACACCGCCCCAGACCATGACGGACCCTCCACCTCCAAACCGTTCCCGCTCCAGAGTACAGGCCTCGGTGTAATGCTTATTCCTTCGACGATAAACGCGAATCCGACCATCACCCTTGGTGAGACAAACTGCGACTCGTCAGTGAAGAGCACTTTTTTCCAGTCCTGTCTGCCTTACAACAGGCCTACAAGCCCTCAGACCAGCCTCTCTCAACCTATTGCGGACAGTCTGAGCACTGATGGAGGGATTGTGCGTTCCTGGTGTAACTCGAGCAGTTGTTGTTGCCATCCTGTACCTGTCCCGTGTCGTGGACGAATCAGAATTAGTTGGGTAACATAGATAATTAAGATGTTTTATTAGTATAATATGCTTATTTGAGGTACTTGTCATTAGAAAGTGTCCATTGGACTCTGGTGTCTTTTCAGTTGCACGTCTCCCTTAGCTGGGGCTCAGACACTTGGGGCCCAGAGAGGGGAGAGGTCAGACTTGTCGTCATGGGAATGTGTCTTTACCTATTTCTTAAACCATGTGAAGGGATGCGTGATTAATGGGGAACCAATGACTTGTCTCCACAATGTCTGTGAGCAAGTCACTCCCTCCTTTTCTTTATTGTGGGGAGGATTATGGCAGTAAATGGACCCTTGTATGTCCTCTCTTAGATCTCACACTTATCCTGTGATAATATATGGCCTAGAGGCTCACTCCCCCCAGTGAGCCTGTCCAGGAGTAGGGTCAAGAGGGGGTTTGCTTGAGATGGGAGTATCTAGAGTTGACAATTGATATATGCCATTGGATGAAATAGTTCTGTTCAATACCGTACCAGGGAGGGATGGTTCTAAGGAGACCAGATACTGGGCTATACCATTAATCCTGTTGACATAGCAGTTACTGTCTGATGTGTTTTATTGATATCTGTCATACAAAACTTAACCTTTGTGAACTGTTACTAAGTATCTGTGGTTTGTCAATGTACGTTGAAGGGGGTGTATCGTTGCTATAAAAGATCCCTGTAGCCATTCTGTAATCACCTCATTAAATGATTCATTCGAGAGAATGCATTATTGGGGGTCAAGTATCTTAAGTATTAAAGATGTAGTTTAAGTATCTTAAGTATTAAAGATGTAGTTTAACTCGGACTGGTGTGTTTGTAACTCCTCATTTGGTAATGCGGAAATTAGCCACCACACCCGCAGGTGTGATGTTCGGATGTACTGATCCTGTGCAGGTGTTGTTACACGTGGTCTGCCACTGCGAGGACGATCAGCTGTCCATCCTGTCTCCCTGTAGCACTGTCTTAGGCGTCTCACAGTACGGACATTGCAATTTATTGCCCTGGCCACATCTGCAGTCCTCATGCCTCCTTGCAGCAAGCCTTAGGCACGTTCACGCAGATGAGCAGGGACCCTGGGCATCTTTCTCTTGGTGTTTTTCAGAGTCAGTAGAAAGGCCTCTTTAGTGTCCTAAGTTTTCATAACTGTGACCTTAGTTGCCTACCGTTTGTAAGCTGTTAGTGTCTTAACGATTGTTCCAAAGGTGCATGTCCATTAATTGTTTGTGGTTCATTGAACAAGCATGGGAAACAGTGTTTAAACCCTTACAATAAAGATCTGTGAAGTTATTTGGATTTTTACCAATTATCTTTGAAAGACAGGGTCCTGAAAAGGGACATTTCTTTTTTTGCTGAGTTTATGTGTAAATGTATTTTGCAGCGCTTGTGCATGCGACGTGAGTGGTATGGTCAGCATATAATGCATGAATCAGCCACCAGGTGCCAGTGTGAATATTGTGTGCCTGTAGGGCTGCAGTAGAAGTCTATGGGCTGAGAAATCAGCATAAAGTGGATTACTTGGCCTTCGTACTTTGCTGAAGGCTGGCCAGAATAATCAAACTGGGCTCACTGAGTCTTAGCTCTAAAATACCCAATGCTACTCTCTAGTCTCTCTCTCTTTCTCACTTTATCCATCTCTCTCCTCTCTCTGCCACCCCCCTCTAATCTGTGTTAAAACGGAGGATCCTCCTATGGGACAACTCACCGGCTTAACCAGTGCTAGCCATGTCGTTATATATTTTGCCTGTTGTTACATTTAACGTTTAGAACTCAGACAGCCTCTAAACAGCATGCTCAGATTGTGCTGCACTTCAGTAATAGTCTTTATCCTCCCCATTCTTCTGGTCCATAATAATTGTTATTGTTTAAGAGGATTGGATTGTTTTAATCCAGTTAGCCAACAAGCCCAAGGCCATTCCTCGAAACAGTATGGTATATAAGCATAGTCCTAGTGTGCTGTGCTGTGTGTGTTTGAAAAATGTAATTAGCAGTTCTGAAATGAAGATTTTCCCACTCCCCCCCCCCCCCCCTTTTCCCATCTCCCTCTCCCCCCCAGGAAGTTGATGTCTGTGTTGAAGAGGTATCTGGATGTGTCCAGTCGAGGGGAGCAGTGTGAGAACTACCTACGCACCCTCAAAGCCCTGGAGTACATCTTCAAGTTCATCGTCCGCTCACGCATGCTTTACTCTCAGTAAGTGTGTGTGTGCCTGCGTGTGTGTGTGTGTGTGTATGCACACTCTGTGTATCGGCCTATGTGTATGCCTCCCTCTCCTCATCTAACTCTTACAAGCATATACAGATGTATGTGCGCACACAAACACTCACGCATGTATACACTCGTTTATGGTCTTGTACACCCCCTCCCCCACCCCTCCCACACACAGAGGGATAGTGTCATTGTATTACCGAGCTAATTCCCAGAGACAGCTTGCTCTGAAAGACGCTGATTGCAGCACTAATGTTGCTAATAAGCATTGATGATGAAGTGGCAATTTTAATGAACACTGATGATGAAGTAGACCCAGTACTGAATGAGCAGCCGTGATAGAGGAGACACTGCTATACAACAACTCTGCTGAAGGCAGCTCCATATGTTAATCCTAAACAACATTTATAATAACAGCGTCACATAATTTGATCCTGACAGATTATTAGCAGAACACAAACAACGCCGTAAGTGCTTCTACGGTGTTTGTCTTGTGTGGTCTGTTGGTCTGTCAGTTAGTTTTAGAGACAATATGCAGTGTGTGTGTGTGTGCGTGCGTGCGCGTACTTGCATGTATGTGTGACCACGTTATGGGTTCAGTAACCCCAGAGTGATAGTGTACTAGTCATTGCTCTCCCTGGTGTGATGCTAGAATCATCGATTGTTCCAGCCCTCTTCTCAGGTCTACCTAACCACTGCACAGAACGTTTAAACTCTGAACAAGTCTACAGCACCCTCCTTATGTAAGGACACTAGCTAGAGAATCAGTATTCAAGAGGAGAGCATACCGTACTGTAGGTGAATCTGTAGTATCATTCATGTCCTAAACTCATCAATGATTTAGTGTGCAACATGTAAGATTTATCAGTTTGAATCAGAAGTTTCTCAAGTCCTGTAAGAGAACTCTGATTTATATAAGAAGAAAATATATTAGATGTTCTCTCTCTCTCCTATAACCTCTTTCTTTAACCTGCTTTCACCATTCTGTTTTTTCACTTTTCTTCTCTTCCATAACTTTCTGCATCAGTCGTGAGTCTTTATTTATCCATCTGTTTTCTGCTTCAGTCGTGAGTCTTTATTTATCCATCTGTTTTCTGCTTCAGTCGTGAGTCTTTATTTATCCATCTGTTTTCTGCTTCAGTCGTGAGTCTTTATTTATCCATCTGTTTTCTGCTTCAGTCGTGAGTCTTTATTTATCCATCTGTTTTCTGCTTCAGTCGTGAGTCTTTATTTATCCATCTGTTTTCTGCTTCAGTCGTGAGTCTTTATTTATCCATCTGTTTTCTGCTTCAGTCGTGAGTCTTTATTTATCCATCTGTTTTCTGCTTCAGTCGTGAGTCTTTATTTATCCATCTGTTTTCTGCTTCAGTCATGAGTCTTTATTTATCTTTTTACCTACCTATCAATTAGCTCCCTCTGGCCTCCCTCCCTCTGGCCTCCCCCCTCCATCCTTCCATGCCCTACACATGTCTCTCATTCTTCCCCTCCATCCCTCCCTCCCTCCCTCCCACCTCCCTCCCTCCTTCCATGCCCTACCCATGTCTCTCTCTCTTCCCCTCCCTCCCTCCTTCCATGTCCTCCACATTTCTCTCTCTCACTCTTTCCTCCCCTCCCTTTTTTGTTCAGTATAGATAGCACACGAGCCTGCAGGGATAAAAGGGTGCAGAGATCCAGACAGGAGCATTCCACTGTGGTCAGAAATACCCTATTTATCAGTCTGTGTTCTGTTTCGTATAATATAATATACATACATATAATATTATGTATGTTGTGTCTGTGGGAATGGGTTAGGACAGGATTGCGTTGCTTTTGTCATGCTTATGTATATATACAGTTACATACACTTAGGTTGGAGTCATTAAAACTTGTTTTACCACCACTCCACAAATTTCTTGTTAACAAACTATGGATTTTGCAAGTCGGTTAGGACGTCTACTTTGTGCATGACACAAGTAATTTTTCCAACAATTGTTTACAGACACAGTGAATTTTCTGTGAAATAATCTATCACAATTCCAGTGGGTCAGAAGTTTACATATACTAAGTTGACTGTGCCTTTAAACAGCGTGGAAAATTCCAGAAAATGATGTCATGGCTTTAGAAGCTTCTGAAAGGCTAATTGACATCATTCGAGTCAATTGGAGGTGTACCCGTGGATGTAATTCAAGGCCTACCTTCAAACTCAGTGCCTCTTTGCTTGACATCATGGGAAAATCAAAAGAAATCAGCCAATACCTGAGAAAAACATTGTAGACCTCCACAAGTCTGGTTCATCCTTGGGAGCAATTTCCAAATGCCTGAAGGTACCACGTTCATCTGTAGAAACAATAGTACACAAGTATAAACACCATGGGACCACGCAGCCATCATACCGCTCAGGAAGGAGACACGTTCTGTCTCCTAGAGATGAACGTACTTTGGTGCAAAAAGTGCAAATCAATCCCAGAACAACAGCAAAGAACCTCGTGAAGATGCTTGAGGAAACAGGTACAAAAGTATCTATATCCACAGTAAAACGAGTCCTATATCGACACAACCTGAAAGGCTGCTCAGCAAGGAAGAAGCCACTGCTCCAAAACCGCCATAAAAAAGCCAGTCTACGGTTTGCAACTGCACATGGGGACAAAGATCGTAGTTTTTGTAGAAATGTACTCTGGTCTGAGTAGAACTGTTTGGCCATAATGACCATCGTTATGTTTGGAGGACAAAGGGAGAGGTTTGCAAGCCGAAGAACACCATCCCAACCGTGAAGCACGGGGGTGGCCGCATCATGTTGTGGGGGTGCTTTGCTGCAGGAGGGCCTGGTGCACTTCACAAAATAGATGGCAAAATGGGGAAGGAAAAGTATGTGGATATATTGAAGCAACATGTCAAGATTTCAGTCAGGAAGTTAAAGCTAGGTTGCAAATGGGTCTTCTAAATGGACAATGACCCCAAGCATACTTCCAAAGCAAAATGGCTTAAGGACAACAAAGTCAAGGTATTGGAGTGGCTATCACAAAGCCCTGACCTCAACCCTATAGAACATTTGTGGGCAGAACTGAAAAAGCATGTGCAAGCAAGGAGGCCTACAAACCTGACTCAGTTACACCAGCTCTGTCAGGAGGAATGGGCCAAAATTCACCCAACTTATGGTGGGAAGCTTGTGGGAGGCTACCCAAAATGTTTGACCCAAGTTAAACAATTTAAAGGCAATGCTACCAAATACTAACTGAATGTATGTAAACTTCTGACCCACTCGGAATGTGATGAAATAAATAAAAGCTGAAGTAAATCATTCTCTCTACTATTATTCTGACATTTCACATTCTTAAAATGAAGTGGTGATCCTAACTGACCTAAAACAGGGAATTATTAGTAGGATTAAATGTCACACAAAACACCCCCTGTCACGCCCTGACCTACTCTACCATAGAAAATAACATCTTACTATGGTCAGGACATGACAGTGTCAGTCTAATTCCTCCCCCTGTGCCAAATGCCCCAGTGTGCCACACTCTAATCCTTCCCCCCAGCACCCACAACTCCTACTCTAACATCTACCACAGAGTTACAGTGAGACAGGAAGAGATGGAGGAAGGAAGAGGGGGGGAGGAGTGAGATGAAAGGAAAGTGATGAGAATACATGAGTTACCAGGGAAGGGATGGAGAACAGGAGAACAGGAGAACAGGGGAGGAGGAGTGAGATGAAAGGAAAGTGATGAGAATACATGAGTTACCAGGGAACGGATGGAGGGATGGAGAACAGGAGAACAGGGGAGGAGGAGTGAGATGAAAGGAAAGTGATGAGAATACATGAGTTACCAGGGAACGGATGGAGGGATGGAGAACAGGAGAACAGGGGAGGAGGAGTGAGATGAAAGGAAAGTGATGAGAATACATGAGTTACCAGGGAACGGATGGAGGGATGGAGAACAGGAGAACAGGGGAGGAGGAGTGAGATGAAAGGAGAGTGATGAGAATACTTGAGTTACCAGGGAAGAGATGGAGGGATGTAGGGAATATATCAATAAATAATTGAAAAGGAGGCCTAGACAAGTATAAGGATTGTGATGTGTGGTTGGGGATACAGGGATACAGGGATACAGGATGAAACAAGTGGCCTAACGTTGTGTTCAGAGACAGTCAACAGTGATAACTGGTAGAGGTTGTGTTCAGAGACAGTCAACAGTGATAACTGGTAGAGGTTGTATTCAGAGACAGTCAACAGTGATAACTGGTAGAGGTTGTATTCAGAGACAGTCAACAGTGATAACTGGTAGAGGTTGTGTTCAGAGACAGTCAACAGTGATAACTGGTAGAGGTTGTGTTCAGAGACAGTCAACAGTAATAACTGGTAGAGGTTGTGTTCAGAGACAGTCAACAGTGATAACTGGTAGAGGTTGTGTTCAGAGACAGTCAACAGTAATAACTGGTAGAGGTTGTATTCAGAGACAGTCAACAGTAATAACTGGTAGAGGTTGTGTTCAGAGACAGTCAACAGTAATAACTGGTAGAGGTTGTATTCAGAGACAGTCAACAGTAATAACTGGTAGAGGTTGTATTCAGAGACAGTCAACAGTAATAACTGGTAGAGGTTGTGTTCAGAGACAGTCAACAGTAATAACTGGTAGAGGTTGTGTTCAGAGACAGTCAACAGTAATAACTGGTAGAGGTTGTGTTCAGAGACAGTCAACAGTAATAACTGGTAGAGGTTGTATTCAGAGACAGTCAACAGTAATAACTGGTAGAGGTTGTGTTCAGAGACAGTCAACAGTAATAACTGGTAGAGGTTGTATTCAGAGACAGTCAACAGTAATAACTGGTAGAGGTTGTGTTCAGAGACAGTCAACAGTAATAACTGGTAGAGGTTGTATTCAGAGACAGTCAACAGTAATAACTGGTAGAGGTTGTATTCAGAGACAGTCAACAGTAATAACTGGTAGAGGTTGTGTTCAGAGACAGTCAACAGTAATAACTGGTAGAGGTTGTATTCAGAGACAGTCAACAGTAATAACTGGTAGAGGTTGTATTCAGAGACAGTCAACAGTAATAACTGGTAGAGGTTGTGTTCAGAGACAGTCAACAGTAATAACTGGTAGAGGTTGTATTCAGAGACAGTCAACAGTGATAACTGGTAGAGGTTGTGTTCAGAGACAGTCAACAGTAATAACTGGTAGAGGTTGTGTTCAGAGACAGTCAACAGTAATAACTGGTAGAGGTTGTATTCAGAGACAGTCAACAGTAATAACTGGTAGAGGTTGTGTTCAGAGACAGTCAACAGTGATAACTGGTAGAGGTTGTGTTCAGAGACAGTCAACAGTAATAACTGGTAGAGGTTGTATTCAGAGACAGTCAACAGTAATAACTGGTAGAGGTTGTGTTCAGAGACAGTCAACAGTAATAACTGGTAGAGGTTGTATTCAGAGACAGTCAACAGTAATAACTGGTAGAGGTTGTATTCAGAGACAGTCAACAGTAATAACTGGTAGAGGTTGTGTTCAGAGACAGTCAACAGTAATAACTGGTAGAGGTTGTATTCAGAGACAGTCAACAGTGATAACTGGTAGAGGTTGTGTTCAGAGACAGTCAACAGTAATAACTGGTAGAGGTTGTGTTCAGAGACAGTCAACAGTGATAACTGGTAGAGGTTGTGTTCAGAGACAGTCAACAGTAATAACTGGTAGAGGTTGTATTCAGAGACAGTCAACAGTAGTAAAGGGTAGAGGTTGTATTCAGAGACAGTCAACAGTAATAACTGGTAGAGGTTGTATTCAAAGTAAGTCAACAGTAATAACTGGTAGAGGTTGAATTCAGAGACAGTCAACAGTAATAACTGGTAGAGGTTGAATTCAGAGACAGTCAACAGTAATAACTGGTAGAGGTTGTATTCAGAGACAGTCAACAGTAATAACTGGTAGAGGTTGTATTCAGAGACAGTCAACAGTAATAACTGGTAGAGGTTGTATTCAGAGACAGTCAACAGTAATAACTGGTAGAGGTTGTATTCAGAGACAGTCAACAGTAATAACTGGTAGAGGTTGTATATAATGTAAAGTCTCCTCTGTTTAGTTTGACGTAGCCTCCATGTGACCTTCTCAGATCAGAGCTCTACACCCGCCATTTCTCCCATCAACAGCCAACTGGTACTCCTGAAGTCTAAACAGTATTCTTCACTTGGTTCATTATCCAGGAAAATAAAGTATAAAGGAACACTCGTGTCTGCATAGATCTGAGTGTATTTTTGTGACAAGCAAAACTGACCTGTTTGTCTCGATTGTACCGACAATCAAATCATATTTTATTTATCACATGCGCCATATACAACAGGTGTAGACCTTACAGTGAAATGCTTACTTACAAGCCCTTTACCAACAATGCAGTTTTAATAAGAAAAGTAAGTGTTAAGAAAGTATTTACTAAAATAAATTGTTGAAAAAAAAAAAGAATATAAAAAAAGAAAAATAACATTTTTAAGGAGCAACAATTAAATAATAGTAGCGAGGCTGTATACAGGGAGTACCGGTACAGAGTCAATGTGGGGGCTATATACAGGGAGTACCGGTACAGAGTCAATGTGGAGGCTATATACAGGGGGTACCGGTACAGAGTCAATGTGGAGGCTGTATACAGGGAGTACCGGTACAGAGTCAATGTGGAGGCTATATACAGGGGGTACCGGTACAGAGTCAATGTGGAGGCTATATACAGGGGGTACCGGTACAGAGTCAATGTGGAGGCTATATACAGGGGGTACCGGTACAGAGTCAATGTGGAAGCTGTATACAGGGGGTACCGGTACAGAGTCAATGTGGGGGCTATATACAGGGTGTTACGGTACAGAGTCAATGTGGAGGCTATATACAGGGTGTTACGGTACAGAGTCAATGTGGAGGCTATATACAGGGGTACCGGTACAGAGTCAATGTGGAGGCTATATACAGGGGGTACCGGTACAGAGTCAATGTGGAGGCTGTATACAGGGAGTACCGGTACAGAGTCAATGTGGAGGCTATATACAGGGGTACCGGTACAGAGTCAATGTGGAGGCTATATACAGGGGGTACCGGTACAGAGTCAATGTGGAGACTGTATACAGGGAGTACCGGTACAGAGTCAATGTGGAAGCTGTATACAGGGGGTACCGGTACAGAGTCAATGTGGAAGCTGTATACAGGGGGTACCGGTACAGAGTCAATGTGGAGGCTGTATACAGGGTGTACCGGTACAGAGTCAATGTGGAGGCTGTATACAGGGGGTACCGGTACAGAGTCAATGTGGAGGCTGTATACAGGGGGTACCGGTACAGAGTCAATGTGGAGGCTATATACAGGGGGTACCGGTACAGAGTCAATGTGGAGGCTGTATTCAGGTGGTACCGGTACAGAGTCAATGTGTGGGGGCACCGGTTAGTCAAGGTAATTGATGCAATATGTACATGTAGGTAGAGGTAAAGTGACTATGCATAGATAATAAACAGAGAGTAGCAGCAGGGTAAACATAGGGGGGGGGGGGGGCAATGCAAATAGTCTGGGTAGGCATTTGATTAGATGTTTAGGAAGCCTTTTGGACCTAGACTTGGCGCTCCGGTACCGCTTGCCGTGCAGAGAGAACAGTCTATGACAAGGGTGGCTGGAGTCTTTGGCAATTTTTAGGGCCTTCCCCTGACACCGTCTGGTAGAGAGGTCCTGCATGGCAGGAAGCTTGGCCCCAGTGATGTACTGGGCCGTACGCATTACCCTCTGTATTGCCTTGCAGCTGGACGCCAAGCAGTTGCCATACCAGGCGGTGATGCAACTGGTCAGGATGCTCTCGATGGTGCAGCTGTAGAACTTTTTGAAGTTTTAAGGACCCATACCAAATCTTTTCAGTCTCCGGAGGAGGAATAGAAGTTGTCGTGACCTCTTCATGACTGTCTTGGTATGTTTGGACCGTGATCGTTTGTTGGTGATTTGGACACCAAGGAACTTGAAACTCTCAACCTGCTCCACTACTGCCCCGTCGATGAGCACATGGGCATACTCAATCCTCCTTTTCCTATAGTACACAATCATCTCCTTTGTCTTGATCACATTGAGGGAGAGGTTGTTATCCTGGCACCACACTGCCAGGTCTCTGACCTTCTTCCTATAGGCTGTCTTATCGTTGTTGGTGATCAGGCATACCACTGTTGTGTCGTCGCAAACTTAATGATGGTGTTGGAGTTTGGTACACTTTCACTGTTTAATTTAATACACTCTTTAGTTTAATTCGTTCTTTAATTCCTGTTTTAGACATTAACCATGCTCCCTCTCTTCCTCTTTATTTTCTCTCTCTCTCTCTCTCTCTCTCTCTCTCTCTCTCTCTCTCTCTCTCTCTCTCTCTCTCTCTCTCCCTCTCCAGGTTGTATGAAGGGAAAGAACAGGAAGAGTTTGAAGAGTCTCTTCGGAGACTCTTTGAGTCCATCAACAACCTGATGACGAGTGACCAAAACACTACAGTCTTACTGCAGGTAAACACTCTCACTTCTCTGTCTTTCTCCTCCTCTCTCCTCCTCTCTCTCTCCTCCTCTCTCTCTCCTCTCTTCTCCTCTCATCTCTCCACTACTCTCCTCTCTCTCCTCCCCTAACTCTCTATATCTCACTCTCTCTCCATCTTCTCTTCTTTTGCTCATTTATTGATGTGTCTTCATTTGTCCTGATTTCAGGTTTTATGATTCTTTCCCCTCCATGTGTCTCTCTCTCTCTCTCTCTCTCTCTCTCTCTCTCTCTCTCTCTCTCTCTCTCTGGCTTTCTCTCTCTCTTCAGGTGGCTGCTCTGAAGTACCTACCAACAGTCTTGCAGGATGTCGAGACAGTGTTTGATGCCAAACTCCTGAGGTGAGTGCTATCCTCCACTGCCTCCACCACTGCATGGCGACCCCTTTCACAGATCTCACAGGAACAGGAAATAGAACCACTGTCAACATCACTCAGATCCTTCTCAGGATGCCATATGAAGCGACATGTCTCTCACCTCATCCCTCACCTCAGTCACCTGTACCCAACGTCCCCCAACTCTGACCCTCTGACTGTCTTAAACACTGTCTCTGCCCCCCTGCCCTCTACCAAGGTCACTACCTTATTCCCCAGTTCTCTTTAACTCACAGGGACTCACCACCTCCTCCATTAACCTTTCATTAACCTCTAAAAGACTGATAGCCTTGCCTTTACAGTACCCATAATGAACATAGATGTGGCTCTCTGCGATACGCTTTTAGAATTATAGCAATTAACATGAACCATTCACATGAACCTTTTAGCAGTATCATTTAATGGTTCTAGTTTCCGTATGACAAACAGTGGTTTGGGCCCAGACAACGTCTTTATTTCTGGCCTGAACTTCCTGTGACCTGTGTCTGTGTGTGTGTGACTCTGAGATGTGTGTTCAGACAGTCTACATCTGTCTGGTCTGTTGTCTCTGGAGTGGCTGACAATGTTATGGAGGTGTTACCTGGACACCTGGACCAGACTGATAATAACACTCACACACACACACACACACACACACACACACACGTAAAGTGATGTACTGTAGACACAACAAACCACAAACATCAAAGATGGTTAAGATAAACATAATAGATCCCAATACACAAAACATATACCAATACACACAACAACAGATCCCAAAACACACAACTGCTCCCAATATACAAAACAGATCCCAATTCACAAAACAGATCCCAATTCACAAAACAGATCCCAATACACAACAACATATCACAATACACACAACAACAGATCCCAATACACACAACAACAGATCCCTACAGACACAACAACATATCCCAATACACACACCAACAGATCCCAATACACACACCAACAGATCCCAATACATACAACAACAGATCCCAATACACACAACAACAGATCCCAATACACACAACAACAGATCCCAACAGACACAACAACAGATCCCAATACACACACCAACAGATCCCAATACATACAACAACAGATCCCAATACATACAACAACAGATCCCAATACACACAACAACAGATCTCAATACATACAACAACAGATCCCAATACACACACCAACAGATCCCAATACATACAACAACAGATCCCAATACATACAACAACAGATCCCAATACATACAACAACAGATCCCAATACACACACCAACAGATCCCAATACATACAACAACAGATCCCAACAGACACAACAACAGATCCCAATACACACACCAACAGATCCCAATACACACAACAACAGATCCCAATACACACACCAACAGATCCCAATACACACAACAACAGATCCAAATACACACACCAACAGATCCCAATACATACAACAACAGATCCCAACACACACAACAACAGATCCCAATACACACAACAACAGATCCAAATACACACACCAACAGATCCCAATACATACAACAACAGATCCCAATACACACAACAACAGATCCCAATACACACAACAACAGATCCCAACAGACACAACAACAGATCCCAATACACACAACAACAGATCCCAATACACACAACAACAGATCCCAACAGACACAACAACAGATCCCAATACACACACCAACAGATCCCAATACATACAACAACAGATCCCAATACATACAACAACAGATCCCAATACACACAACAACAGATCTCAATACATACAACAACAGATCCCAATACACACACCAACAGATCCCAATACATACAACAACAGATCCCAATACATACAACAACAGATCCCAATACATACAACAACAGATCCCAATACACACACCAACAGATCCCAATACATACAACAACAGATCCCAACAGACACAACAACAGATCCCAATACACACACCAACAGATCCCAATACACACAACAACAGATCCCAATACACACACCAACAGATCCCAATACACACAACAACAGATCCCAATACACACACCAACAGATCCCAATACATACAACAACAGATCCCAATACACACACCAACAGATCCCAATACACACAACAACAGATCCCAATACACACACCAACAGATCCCAATACACACAACAACAGATCCCAATACACACACCAACAGATCCCAATACACACAACAACAGATCCCAATACACACACCAACAGATCCCAACATCCACATCTGGATGCGTTCAATCATGGTTGATATGTAGTCTACTGGTGCAGACACAGTGACTGAGTGAGTGAGGATATGGAGGAGATGACGAGATGCCCTGAAGATAGTTGACTGGACCAACAATAATCCTAAAACATCTGTTATGAGGGTGCCCATGTTGTCATGTCAACCCTTTGTTGCAGTTCGCTGGGCCATTATGGGAGCGCCAATTAACACAAACAACCAGCAGGCCTGCTCCAAGTAGGGATGGAACGTGGGACGCTGTAAGACAGACCGACAGCTGTATATAATACAATAACATGACGTTACAGTTTTTAATTGCTCTCAGATAATTACAGAGCCTGATTAGCATGTGAGGCACCACGGAAATGTTCTTTCTACTGTCCAGAAAAATGAAATAAAAGCAGTTGGCTTTATTATTCCATTTGTGTTGTTCATCTGGCTAATGGAGGTGCTGTATCAGCCACATGCACACCTCCGGCTGAGGGAGGAGGAATGTGGAATGGCAGCCCCCATGCTCAATCTCCCTACGAAGCAGCCAAGGCTTTTTAACCGGCTCGTTGAATTATTATTTGATTGGATTACGGGCTGAGGGTGACACCAACTGGTGTCTTCATTAGTGTCCGTCGTTAGTTTGGCTCGTCTGTGTTCATGAGGCCAAGCTAGGTGGTGTCCCTAATGGCACCCTACTCCCTGTATACCCAGGTCAAAAGTAGTGCACTATATAGGGGAAATGGTGCCGTTGGGGAAGCAGCTTCAGTCTCTGTGCTGTCTAGCTGTATCTGTGTCTGTTTCCTCCTGAGTCTGCTCAGGTCAGGCAGAATGGCATTTAGTGTTTGGTTTTGAATAACGCATGTCATTTCATCCGCTGTGGTAATGGTGCTACTCATATATGCTGCGGTAGCGTTCGCCTCGCACCTGAGCTTAGAAGACTTCCTGATTGAATAAAAACGCATAGAAAACAAGAACATACTTCCACTCTACATGAAATGAACCATGTGCTATTTACGACTGAAATGAAAGTGTTTTATTAAAACTGTAGCTCCCCTCTCTCCATTTCCTTGCATCTCTTTCTGTCCGTCTCTCTCCGTACCCTCTCTCCATTCAAAGGGCTTTACTGGCATGGGAAACACGTTTATATGGTTTACATCTCTCTCTCTCTCTCCGTCTCCATCTACCCTCTCTCTACACCCCCTCCCTCTCTCCCTCTTCCTCCCTCCCTCCAGTCGGTTGCTGTATGACTTCTACACCTGTATCCCTCCTGACAAGCTGCAGAAACACAAGGTGGCCTCCATGACAGAGATTGTCAGCAGCAAACTCTTCCAGAAGCAGGGTAAGACAGACTGACCAATCAGGTCCCTCCATGCTAGGCAACTGAGCAATGACTGACCTCCATGTTGA
>NC_138299.1:79062500-79067500 GCF_965601325.2 Salmo salar | reverse complement strand
GTGCTAACTCCTCTATCTGTCTATCAGTCTGTGTGCTAACTCCTCTATCTGTCTATCAGTCAGTGTGCTAACTCCTCTATCAGTCTATCAGTCTGTGTGCTATCTCCTCTATCTGTCTGTGTGCTAACTCCTCTATCTGTCTATCAGTCTGTGTGCTAACTCCTCCATCTGGCTCAGTCTGTGTGCTAACTCCTCTATCTGTCTATCAGTCTGTGTGCTAACTCCTCTATCTGTCTATCAGTCTGTGTGCTAACTCCTCTATCAGTCTGTGTGCTAACTCCTCTATCTGTCTATCAGTCTGTGTGCAAACTCCTCTATCAGTCTGTGTGCTAACTCCTCTATCAGTCTGTGTGCTAACTCCTCCATATGTCTCAGTCTGTGTGCTAACTCCTCTATCAGTCTGTGTGCTAACTCCTCTATCAGTCTGTGTGCTAACTCCTGCATCTGTCTATCAGTCTGTGTGCTAACTCCTCCATCTGTCTATCAGTCTGTGTGCTAACTCCTCTATCTGTCTATCAGTCTGTGTGCTAACTCCTCTATCTGTCTATCAGTCTGTGTGCTAACTCCTCTATCTGTCTATCAGTCTGTGTGCTAACTCCTCCATCTGTCTCAGTCTGTGTGCTAACTCCTCCATCTGTCTCAGTCTGTGTGCTAACTCCTCCATCTGTCTCAGTCTGTGTGCTAACTCCTCTATCTGTCTATCAGTCTGTGTGCTAACTCCTCTATCAGTCTGTGTGCTAACTCCTCTATCATTCTGTGTGCTAACTCCTCTATCTGTCTCAGTCTGTGTGCTAACTCCTCTATCTGTCTATCAGTCTGTGTGCTAACTCCTCCATCTGTCTCAGTCTGTGTGCTAACTCCTCTATCAGTCTCAGTCTGTGAGGGGAGGCCCTACGGTAGCACTTTAACAGTGAGGAGGCAGCAGCAACAGATCTTGACTTGTCTTGCCCAGAGTGAGGCTTTTATTTGAAAGTGAGGAATAATGCCAGCGAAATATATAACATGTACAAAAGAAAATAACCAAACTGGTCATTGAAAAGACTAACTAAATCAAATAGATGTCTTTAAATGTCTTTAGATGAAGTGACGGAGGACATTATGACAATCGTTCGACCATCCATCCCTCTCTCCTTCCATCGCCTGCTCTCTGACTCTACAGTTACTACCCAGACCAACAATCAACTACACATCCTAGTTTCAGACAGCAAATTAATGAGAGAGAATTGATCCAATAGGTTAAGGCGGGGTGAGACCACACATTTGTAATGCTTTTTAGTTTTCAGGAAATGATCACGTTGGTCTTTGTGATAACCCAATATGATTTCTGAAGAACAACTGTGTTATCTGAGCTAAAGAACAGACAGTTATTCTACTCAGAGAGAGGCAAAGGACATTTTCATTTACTCTCTTATCCAAAGGGACTTACAAGAGTGACTTGAAACATTTTCAAACTTTTTCATATTGTTTCTACATATGTGTGCAGGTGTACAGTATGTGTATAAACTTGTATGTCTATGTCTGTATGAGACTGTGTATTTTATTCTATACATGAGTCATTTACACCCCAAACGCACACAGCTGAAACTAAAAGCACATACTGTCTGATCTGTCCATAGTCATCTTTGATTACTACTCTACACCATCCCGAATGCAACGATGAGTTACTATGGAGACTATTGGGTTGGGTGGTGGGAGGGGTGGAGGGGGGAGAGGGGTGGAGGAGGAGAGAGAGGTGGGAGAGATGAATGAGGGGTGTAATGGAGAAGAGTAGATAGAGTTTTGTCATTTTTGGAAATGTCTGTCTGTCTGTCTGTCTGTCTGTCTGTCTGTCTGTCTGTCTGTCTGTCTGTCTGTCTGTCTGTCTGTCTGTCTGTCAGTTGTTTGTTATTTTGGACAAGGCTCTGTCTGAGGATCTGAGAGGAAGAGGACAGATACTGCATACTAACGAGCCAAGGAGAGGACAGGGACAAATAAATCAATTTCATCATCTATACCTCTGACTATTCACTCTTAACGTGTCAATTAAACACATCAGTAGACATAAACACATCAACAGACAGTTAATGGATCAATACGCTTGGTATGCTGTTGATAGAGAGACAGACAGAGAGAGATGGACGGACAGAAACAGACAGACAGAGACACAGAGAAAGAGACAGACAGACAGAGAGAGAGAAAGAGACAGACAGACAGTGACAGAGAGTGAGAGAGAGACAGCGAGAGACATACAGACAGACAGAGAGACAGAGACACAGACAGACAGACAGACAGACAGACAGACAGACAGACAGACAGACAGACAGACAGACAGACAGACAGACAGACAGACAGACAGACAGACAGACAGACAGACAGACAGACAGACAGACAGACAGAAAGTAGTAGTGATTTGGCCTACCACCAGTCCTTTCCACCCCGTAGACATAGCTGTTTGTTCCAGGACTGACCTCCTCCATTACCTTCCCAATCTAACTCTGAGCCAGGGATCCTAACCAACCAGTGAAAGAGAGAGAGAAGAGGAGGAGGAAGAGGGCTCTGATTTAGATGCCCGCCAGTAATTGGAATGTCACCTTATTACCATGCTAGATAGTTTATTGTGTTGGCTGGGACTCGGTGGCATGAAATGAAAAATGGAAAGTAGCTTTTCAGCTGGCTGCTGATTTATCATGGCTGTTTCCACTGCCTGCCAGCCAGGGATGGCTATCCATTTCTATTCAATTAGACACACACACATTCAGACACACACACACACTGAAATACATAAACAAAAGCTGAGATTATAGAGAGTAAACACAGTTTTTAGAATTGAACAAATATTAGTTCTTCAGGCTGTGTGTGTGTTGTGTGTTGTGTGTGTGTGTGTGTGTGTGTGTGTGTGTGTGTGTGTGTGTGTGTGTGTGGTGTGTGTGTGTGTGTGTGTGTGTGTGTGTGTGTGTGTGTGTGTGTGTGTGGACTTGGTGGGTGAGAAAATGTTAAACACCATTGTCTCCTCTAGCCAGAGTTTAGCATTTAACTTTCACTCACTCAGAGGCCCGTTTTTCATAGGCAAAATACATCCTGCAGAGCACACACACATGTGTACGCACAAACAGGGTTGAAGTGGTCTGGCCTCGAAAATTGCTTGCTGGGTAATTTTGTTATTTTGTTCTTGGCTGGTACAGTAATACCCTCTCACTTTACCACCCTCTCTCACTACCTCACACTCTCACCTTATCACCCTCTCTCACTCCCACCTCCTCACCCTCTCACCTTATCACCCTCTCTCACTTCCTCACCCTCTCACCTTATCACCCTCTCTCACTTCCTCACACTCTCACCTTCTCACCCTATCTCACTCTCACCTCCTCACCCTCTCTCACCTCCTCACCCTCTCTTACCCTCTCACCTTCTCACCCTCTCTCACCTCCTCACCCTCTCTTACCCTCTCACCTTCTCACCCTCTCTCACCTCCTCACCTTCTCACCCTCTCTCACCTTATCACCCTCTCTCACTCTCACCTCCTCACCCCCTCTTACCCTCTCACCTTCTCACCCTCTCTCACCTCCTCACCTTCTCACCCTCTCTCACCTTATCACCCTCTCTCACTCTCACCTCCTCACCCTCTCTCCCCTCCTCACCCTCTCACCCTCTCTCACCTCCTCACCTTCTCACCCTCTCTCACCTTCTTACCCTGTCTCCCCTCCTCATCCTCTCTTACCCTCTCACCTTCTCACCCTCTCTCACCTTCTTACCCTCTCTCACCACCTCACCCTCTGTCACCTCCTCACCTTCTCTCACCCTCTCAACTTCTCACCCTCTTTCTCCTTCTACCTCATCACCCTCTCTCACCTCCTTTCCCTCTCACCTTCTCATTCTCTCTCACCTCCTCACCCTCTCACCTTCTCCCCCTCTCTCACCCTCTCACCTCCTCACCCCCTCTCACCTTCTCACCCTCTCTCACCTTCTTACCCTCTCTCACCACCTCACCCTCTGTCACCTCCTCACCTTCTCTCACCCTCTCAACTTCTCACCCTCTCTCTCCTTCGACCTCATCACCCTCTCTCACCTCCTTTCCCTCTCACCTTCTCACGCTCTCTCACCCTCTCACCTCATCACCCTCTCTCACCTCCTTTCCCTCTCACCTTCTCACGCTCTCTCACCCTCTCACCTCATCACCCTCTCTCACCTCCTTTCCCTCTCACCTTCTCATCCTCTCACCTCCTCACCCTCTCACCTTCTCACCCTCTTTCTCCTTCTCACCTCCTCAGCCTCTCTCACTTCATCACCCTCTCTCACCTGCTCACCCTCTCACCTCCTCACCCTCTCTCAACTCCTCACCCTCTCTCCCCTCCTCACCCTCTCTCACCCTCTCAGCTTCTCTCCCCCTCACCTCATTTTAAGAAATATTGGCCCAGTCTATTTCATGGCCCAGCGATAGACTAGCGTCCTGTCCAGGGGGTGTACTTTTACATCAAGCTACCTCACACTGCAGAAACAGGAGATAACCTCCTGCCACATGCGCCGTTCTGGCTAACTTACTATTTAGTAAATCGCCAGACAGGTGTGTTACATTGTAACCACAATATGTTTGAGTAGAACTTGTGTAGGGGAGGAGTGGTTGGTTGGACATGTTTACATTAGAGGAGAGTCAACACAATGTCTTGTCTCTTATCTCTCACTGTTCACATAAACAGTAGCAAGGAGGAAGATCAACTTTCTCCCTTAATCAATGTTTACTCTCTCTTTCTCTGGATCACTGAGCTGTGTACATCTCTTTCTCTGGATCACTGAGCTGTGTACATCTCTTTCTCTGGATCACTGAGCTGTGTACATCTCTTTCTCTGGATCACTGAGCTGTGTACATCTCTTTCTCTGGATCACTGAGCTGTGTACATCTCCTTCTCTGGATCACTGAGATGTGTACATCTCCTTCTCTGGATCACTGAGCTGTGTACATCTTTCTCACGATCACTGAGCTGTGTACATCTCCTTCTCTGGATCACTGAGATGTGTACATCTCT
>NC_138299.1:79052500-79057500 GCF_965601325.2 Salmo salar | reverse complement strand
TGTGTGTGTGTGTGTGTGTGTGTGTGTGTGTGTGTGTGTGTGTGTGTGTGTGTGTGTGTGTGTGTGTGTGTGTGTGTGTGTGTGTGTGTGTGTGTGTGTGTGTGTGTGTGTGTGTGTGTGTGTCTGTGTGTCTGTGTGTGTGCGCTTAGGAGGAGTTGTGAGAGAGAGTTTATTTGAGGTAGAGGGAGCACTGTGTGACTCTGATCTGATTTAGCGAGGCGAGGGTGTCTGTGTCTGTGTGTGTGTGTGTGCTTGTCAAGGTGAGTTTGGCTTTGGGAGAGAGATATGGTATAAAAACGATGCAGAAACATCTTATTTAAAGTAATTCAGACATAGGAACAACTGCTTCACTGCACTATGACATCTGTTTGTGTGTGATGACACATTCACTCCGCTCTGTTTACCTTGACGACATCCAGTGACCAATTTCAGAATTGAATTTAATCATGTCTGCCTGCCTCAAATCAATCCCTTTATATCATGTACCAACATGACACACACACACACACACACACACACACACACACACACACACACACACACACACACACACACACACACACACACACACACACACACACACACACACACACACACACACACACACTCTTTTCACACATATACACACTGTTGATATGGCTCTAAATACTGTAGCTTGGGTATAATTCCCACTGACAGTGTTCAAAGTCTAGAGAACAACACTAGGCTTTAGATAGGGCTTGTCTCAAGGTACTGTAAATAAGCTGAACAGCCACACAGTCAGGGTCATTACAAGGTAACGTACTGGAGGACACAGCAGATGTTTTCTTGGATAGAGTAGGTAGCTGCCTCGCTGCACCACTGAGTGGGCTCACGCACACTGTCTGGAGGAGAGAGAGAGAGTGTGTGAGTGCAGTGCTCTGTAGCTCAGTTGGTAGAGCATGGCCCTGCACAGCTAGGATAGTGGGCTGGATGCCCTGGACGACACATATATGGAACATGTATCCACACTGGATTTGAATTAGCTGAATCACATGAATTATTATTATTATTACATATCATTCCAGATTAAATGAATATGCAGTAGTTGATGAGGATACCTAGGTGACTCAAATAACCAATGACCTTTCACCTCTACTGTCATGTAGGGAACAGCAATATTCTTTAACGTTTTTTTTTTATTTAACCTTTATTTAACTAGGCAAGTCAGTTAAGAACAAATTCTTATTTACAATGATGGCCAACCTGGGAACAGTGGGTTAACTGCCTTGTTCAGGGGCAGAACGACAGATTTTTACCTTGTCAACTCGGGGATTCGATCCAGCAACCTTCTGGTTACTGGCCCAACGCTCTAACCACTAGGCTATCTGTGGCAGCAATGGGGCGGCAGCAAAGGGGCGGCAGCAATGGAGGCAGTGAATGACTTTGGCGAAGCAGAGAAAACAGAATGAGTCAGGTTGTAGAGATCTAAGACATGACTGATGAAGACATGACTGATGAAAGCCTTAGTGAGTGATGTTGAGTGGATATAAAAGGTATGTAAAACATTTACAAACATGTCTCTCCTTTCACTCCAAATGGTTCATGACCTTCCTCTCTTTCTCTCCTTCTTTCTCTCTCTCTCTCTCTCTTTCAGGGCGATACATTCCAGCATATTCAGGACATTGTGGTCAGTCTCCTCAGGACCATCAACCGTACAGTCATAACCATGGGTCGTGAACATGCCCTGATCGTGAGTAAACCAAATTACCCCCCCCCCTTCCCAAAGCAATAACCCACTATTCACAAGTCAAATCCTGAAATTTCCATCCCTAACTATAACATTTTCCGACAAGATAGAACTGCCAGAGGAGGCTGAGTTGCAATCTACTGCAGAGACAGCCTGCAGAGTTCTGTCATACTATCTAGGTCTGTGCCCAAACAACTCGAGCTTCTACTTTGAAAAATCCACCTTTCCGGAAACAAGTCTCTCACCGTTGCTGCTTGTTATAGACCACCTTCTGCCCCCAGCTGTGCCCTGGACACTATATGTGAATTGATTGCCCCCCGTCTATCTTCAGAACTCGTACTGTTTGGTGACCTAAACTGGGACATGCATAACACCCCAGTCATCCTACAATCTAAACTAGATGCCCTCAATCTCACAAAAATTATCAATGAACCTACCAGGTACAACCCCAAATCCGTAAACACGGGCACCCTCATAGATATCATCCTGACCAACCTGCCCTTTAAATACACCTATGCTGTCTTCAACCAGGATCTCAGCGATCACTGCCTCATTGCCTGCGTCCGTAATGGGTCTGCGGTCAAACGACCACCCCTCATGTCAAACGCTCCCTAAATCACTTCAGCGAGCAGGCCTTTCTAATCGACCTGGCCCGGGTATCCTGGAAGGATATCGACCTCATTCATCAGTAGAGGATGCCTGGTTATTCTTTAAAAGTGCTTTCCTCACCATCGTAAATAAGCATGCCCCATTCCAACAATTTTGAACAGGAACAGATATAGCCCTTGGTTCACTCCAGACCTGTCTGCCCTTAACCAGCACAAAAACATCCTGTGGCGTACTGCATTAGCATCGAATAGCCCCCGCGATATGCTTTTCAGGGTAGTTAGGAACCAATATTGACAGGCAGTTAGGAAAGCAAAGGTTAGCTTTTTCAAACAGAAATTTGCATCCTGTAGCACAAACTCCCAAAAGATCTGGGACACTGTAAAGTCCATAGAGAATAAGAGCACCTCCTCCCAGCTGCCCACTGCACTGAGGCTAGGAAACACTGTCACCACCAATAAATCCACAATAATTGAGAATTCCAATAAACATTTTTCTACGGCTGGCCATGCTTTCCACCTGGCTACCCCTACCCCGGTCAACAGCTCTGCACCACCCACAGCTCTGCACCCCCCACAGCATTGGAAAGCTGCCGCGGTCATCCCCCTCTTCAAAGGGAAGACACTCTAGACCCAAACTGCTAGAGACCTATATCCATCCTGCCCTGCCTTTCTAAGGTCTTCGAAAGCCAAGTTAACAAACAGATCACTGACCATTTCGAATCCCACCGTACCTTCTCCGCTATGCAATCTGGTTTCCGAGCTGGTCATGGGTGCACCTTAGCCACGCTCAAGGTCCCAAACGATATCATAACCGCCATCGATAAAAGACAATACTGTGCAGCCGTATTCATCGACCTGGCCAAGGCTTTCGACTCTGTCAAACATCACATTCTTATTGGCAGACTCAACAGCCTTGGTTTCTCAAATGACTGCCTCGCCTGGTTCACCAACTACTTCTCAGACAGAGTTCAGTGTGTCAAATCTGAGGGCCTGTTGTCCGGGCCTCTGGCAGTCTCTATGGGGGTGGCACAGGGTTCCATTCTCAGGCAGACTCTCTTCTCTGTTATGTCGCTCTTGCTGCTGGTGATTCTCTGATTCACCTCTACGCAGACGACACCATTCTCCATACTTCTGGCCCTTCTTTGGACACTGTGTTAACTAACCTCCAGACGAGCTTCAATGCCATACAACTCTCCTTCCGTGGCCTCCAACTGCTCTTAAATGCAAGTAAAACTAAATGCATGCTCTTCAACTGATCGCTGCCCGCACCTGCCCGCCCGTCTAGCATCACTACTCTGGATGGTTCTGATTTAGAATATGTGGACAACTACAAATGCCTAGGTGTCTGGTTAGACTGTAAACTCTCCTTCCAGACTCACATTAAGCATCTCCAATCCAAAATTAAATCTAGAATCGGCTTCCAATTTCGCAACAAAGCATCCTTCACTCATGCCGCCAAACATACCCTTGTAAAACTGACTATCCTACCAATCCTTGACTGCGGCGATGTCATTCCAGCAGGTAAATTTCACTGGTCACCCCCAAAGCCAATTCCTCTTTTGGCCGTCTTTCCTTCCAGTTCTCTGCTGCCAATGACAGGAATGAATTGCAAAAATCACTGAAGCTGGAGACTCATATCTCACTCACTAACTTTAAGCATTAGCTGTCAGAGCAGCTTGATCATTGCACCTGTACATAGCCCATCTGTAAATAGCCCACCCAACTACCTCATCCCCATATTGTTATTTTTTTTCTCCTTTGCACCCCAGTATCTCTACTTGCACATTCATCTTCTGCACATCTATCACTCCAGTGTTTAATTGCTAAATTGTAATTATTTTGCCACTAAGGCCTATTTATTGCCTTACCTCGCTAATCTTACCTCATTTGCACACATTGTATATAGACTTTTCTATTGTGTTATTGGCTGTACGTTTGTTTATTCCATGTGTAACTCTGTGTTGTTGTTTGTGTCGCACTGATTTGCTTTATCTTGGCCAGGTCGCAGTTGTAAATGAGAACTTGTTCTCAACTGGCCTACCTGGTTAAATAAAGGTGAAAAAATAAATATACAAATTAAAAACGATTACGTGTATGCAGGGTTTTGCTCCAACCCAACTGACTTGGCTTCTCAAACTGCCCTCCATAGTCTCCTATATAATTAGTGCAGTTGTAGAAGATGCTTTCCAATTTATTGATCTTTACCTTGGTTGCCCTCTAAATGATTCTCTTCAGTCCTTTAAGTGTTTCTCAATTTGTTGTTTGGGTCCTGCTGGTGGCTGGTGGCCAATTCCATTTGGGCCTTGACTTAAAAATGTGGTTCTGGTTAGAAACAAGGGACTTGGTATTTACTTGGAGAGAAAGTATTGATTGTTTTCGTCCGTCTTTCAGTTTAGTTACTTATTACACCTTTATTATACACATTCAAATACCGCAGTATTACCCTCCCAGACTGACCCCTCAGTTTTTACTATCCATCCATAGTACCACAGTATTACCCTCCCAGACTGACCCCTCAGTTTTTACCATCCATCCATAGTACCACAGTTTTATCCTAAATGGTGGTTGTCAAAAGTGCTTTAAGTGAGTCATCATGGCACAAGAAAGCTTTAGGGAATCACTCTTCAAGCTGAGGTCACGTTCTGTTTAAAATACACACTTTTATTGGATCCCAATATAACTGT
>NC_138299.1:79022500-79045000 GCF_965601325.2 Salmo salar | reverse complement strand
CATGACCTGACATTTAAAATGCATTACCAAGTTGAAAGCATGTCTGTTTACTTTGGAGTTGATGCTCAAACGCACTCACATACGTTCACACACACCATCCTTTGTCCCTCTGTTGCACACTCGATCAGTCTCTCTCACTTTGCCTTTACTCCTCTCTGTCTCTCTCTCTCTCTCTCTCTCTCTCTCTCTCTCTCTCTCTCTCTCTCTCTCTTCACACACACCCCATCCTTTGTCCCTCTGTTGCACACTCGATCAGTCTCTCTCTCACTTTGCCTTTACTCCTCTCTCTCTCTCTCTCTCTCTCTCTCTCTCTCTCTCTCTCTCTCTCTCTCTCTCTCTCTCTCTCTTTCACACACACCATCCTTTGTCCCTCTGTTGCACACTCGATCAGTCTCTCTCTCACTTTGCCTTTACTCCTCTCTGTCTCTCTCTCTCTCTCTCTCTCTCTCTTTCACACACACCATCCTTTGTCCCTCTGTTGCACACTCGATCAGTCTCTCTCTCACTTTGTCTTTACTCCTCTCTGTCTCTCTCTCTCTCTCTCTCTCTCTCTCTCTTTCACACACACCCCATCCTTTGTCCCTGTGTTGCACACTCGATCAGTCTCTCTCACTTTGCCTTTACTCCTCTCTGTCTCTCTCTCTCTCTCTCTCTCTCTCTCTCTTTCACACACACACCATCCTTTGTCCCTCTGTTGCACACTCGATCAGTCTCTCTCTCACTTTGCCTTTACTCCTCTCTGTCTCTCTCTCTCTCTCTCTCTCTCTCTTTCACACACACCCCATCCTTTGTCCCTGTGTTGCACACTCGATCAGTCTCTCTCACTTTGCCTTTACTCCTCTCTGTCTCTCTCTCTCTCTCTCTCTCTCTCTCTCTTTCACACACACACCATCCTTTGTCCCTCTGTTGCACACTCGATCAGTCTCTCTCTCACTTTGCCTTTACTCCTCTCTCTCTCTCTCTCTCTCTCTCTCTCTCTCTCTCTCTCTCTCTCTCTTTCACACACACCATCCTTTGTCCCTCTGTTGCACACTCGATCAGTCTCTCTCTCACTTTGCCTTTACTCCTCTCTGTCTCTCTCTCTCTCTCTCTCTCTCTCTTTCACACACACCATCCTTTGTCCCTCTGTTGCACACTCGATCAGTCTCTCTCTCACTTTGTCTTTACTCCTCTCTGTCTCTCTCTCTCTCTCTCTCTCTCTCTCTCTCTCTTTCACACACACCCCATCCTTTGTCCCTGTGTTGCACACTCGATCAGTCTCTCTCACTTTGCCTTTACTCCTCTCTGTCTCTCTCTCTCTCTCTCTCTCTCTCTCTCTTTCACACACACACCATCCTTTGTCCCTCTGTTGCACACTCGATCAGTCTCTCTCTCACTTTGCCTTTACTCCTCTCTCTCTCTCTCTCTCTCTCTCTCTCTCTCTCTCTCTCTCTCTCTCTCTCTCTCTTTCACACACACCATCCTTTATCCCTCTGTTGCACACTCGATCAGTCTCTCTCTCACTTTGCCTTTACTCCTCTCTGTCTCTCTCTCTCTCTCTCTCTCTCTCTTTCACACACACCATCCTTTGTCCCTCTGTTGCACACTCGATCAGTCTCTCTCTCACTTTGTCTTTACTCCTCTCTGTCTCTCTCTCTCTCTCTCTCTCTCTCTCTCTTTCACACACACCCCATCCTTTGTCCCTGTGTTGCACACTCGATCAGTCTCTCTCACTTTGCCTTTACTCCTCTCTGTCTCTCTCTCTCTCTCTCTCTCTCTCTCTCTTTCACACACACACCATCCTTTGTCCCTCTGTTGCACACTCGATCAGTCTCTCTCTCACTTTGCCTTTACTCCTCTCTGTCTCTCGCTCTCTCTCTCTCTCTCTTTCACACACACACCATCCTTTGTCCCTCTGTTGCACACTCGATCAGTCTCTCTCTCACTTTGCCTTTACTCCTC
Source organism: Salmo salar (assembly GCF_965601325.2). Taxonomy (NCBI): domain Eukaryota; kingdom Metazoa; phylum Chordata; class Actinopteri; order Salmoniformes; family Salmonidae; genus Salmo; species Salmo salar. The sequence goes on along the minus strand of NC_138299.1, from coordinate 79,043,059 downwards.
TCTGTCTCTCGCTCTCTCTCTCTCTCTCTCTCTTTCACACACACACCATCCTTTGTCCCTCTGTTGCACACTCGATCAGTCTCTCTCTCACTTTGCCTTTACTCCTCTCTCTCTCTCTCTCTCTCTCTCTCTCTCTCTCTCTCTCTCTCTTTCACACACACACATGCACGCATTCACACACACTCACACACAGGCACGCACACACAAGCCCCTCCCTCCCTCCTTCCTCTCTCACCCTTCGCTGAGTGCCTTGCTCTTCTCCAGGTCTTGGATAACATTGAGGAGGACCTTGATCTTCTCCTGGTTGGAGAGCAGACTCTCCTCCACACTGTGGAGACGCCCGTGGAGCCCCCCTGACACACAGCCTTGTAACCCTCTGGGTACCCCCGCCTGGACCCCCGCCTGGACCCCCACCAGCCCCCCTGGAGCCCCGTTGCATTGTGGGGCCAGATTGGCAGCAGGGGGAGCATGGGCGACTTTTAATAGAGCATGGGTTTTGGAGTCTTCTGATTTCATTGGCTGTGCTGGTGGTGCTTTGGGGTGCAGAGAAGGGGTGAGGGGTGTAGGTTTGAGTTGGGTCTGAAGGACAGGGGGTGCTGGTTTTGTGTTCACCTGGGCAGGGGGGCAGGGGTTGGGGAAGTTTTTAGGTGGGAGAAGGGTTGCGGCCGAAGATTTTGTGCCTATGAGGAGGACTGGGGTTGGTGGCTTGGGGGTGACTTGTATAGATGAGTCTAGTGGAGAGTTCTGGTTGTCAGACGTCGTCTCTGTGTTTCTGTCTGGAAAAGACTGTGTAGCTGGAGAAGATGTTGTCTTCGTGGCGTGTGACTGTGTGTCTGTTGTCTGTGTGTGTGTTTCCTTCTGATGTAACCTGGGTAACCTGGGTTCTGGGTCTGTTGTGTGGGTATGTGTGTGTTGTGTATCCTTAGTGTTGGGACATGGGATCACAGGTGCATCTTTCGCAGGCAGAGTGTGTGTCCTTTGGGTTGCATGTGGAGAGGGCAATGTCTGAGTTTGTGTTTGAGTGTTCTTCACAGCTGTGTGTGAAGTTAGTGGTGTGTGTGTGTTCAGAACAGGAGAGTCTTTCCGGTTCTGGTTGGGGAGTACAGACTTTTTCCGGGGAGGAATCGGTAGAGTCTGACTTTCTGTGATCTGATTGGCCGCTCGCCTGCGGCACGCGGTTGCCATGCAGGTGGGTGGGGCCTGGGACTGTCTCCGCCCACAGGTTCCACAGAGGCGGGGCGATGATGATGTCATCATTCTACAGGGCCTTGGAGGCGTGGCATGAGAGCTCACAGACTGAGACACACTCCCTGACCTCAGCGCAGGGCGAGACTCCTCCCCTTTAAGAGACTGGACCCTCCTCCTCTCTCTGATTGGCTCATTGCCCTCAGCACCCTCAGTGCAGACCCCGCCCACCACCTCAGGGGCAACCACACTCCCATTGGTGTATCGAGACGTCCATTTCCCGCTGGACCTATGGCCAGACTCCCTGGGATTGGCCCGTATGGCTTTGATCTGACAGTAGACCCCGCCCCCTGACCCCTGTGACCCCATGTCGTCCTTTGTCAGACTGTTGATGGCGTTCTGACTCATCTCCTTGGAAACGGCAAATCCAACGCTGCCCCCACTGCTGCCTGAGTCACAAACAACCCCAGTCTCTGAGGGCATTGTCGTTGCTGTGACAACATGGTTGTTGCCCCGTCCTGTCTCTGGATGCTGCGTCCGTGTTGTCTGGTTGCGTTTGATTGATGGGAGAGTCCTAAGGCTCGGGGAGGTCTGCACCCCCACACTGCACAGCGGCCCCCATCGCCCCCCCGCCAGGGGCACCCCCAGCGCAGGCACCGGATTGGTCGGATCAGCCAACCTTCTGCCCATAGCCCCAGTCAATTGGCTCAGCCCCCAGAGGAGCTGGAAGGGGAGGAGCCACTCTGTGACATCACAATGGGAGGAGGCAGTCTTATATCTGAATGGAGAGATGAGTCAATGTTCTCTGTTTATCCAAGTGAAGAGTGTTGTTGAGAGAGAGATCTATAGTTACAGTGGATTACTGTATTGTTGCTCATTGACCATAGAATCCATGGTTGTTCTGTCCCAGCTCTGCTTCTGTCACTCGTATGACGTCACCAATCAGTCTGACCATTGGTCGTCATGTCTCTGGTTTTTCATTTCTTGATTGGATGAGAGAAGAGGAAAGGAGAGAACAGCAGATAAGAGAAAAGGAGATTATAGGAGAGAAGAGGAGAGAAGAGAAGAGGGAAGATAAGAGATGAGGAGAGAAGAGAAGAGAAGAGAAAAGGAGAGAAGAGAAGATTAGAGAAGAGAAGAGGGAAGATGAGAGAAGAGGGAAGATAAGAGATTAGGAGAGAAGAGAAGAGGCAAGATAAGAGATAAGGAGAGAAGAGAAGAGGGAAGATAAGAGATAAGGAGAGAAGAGAAGAGACGAGGGAAGAGAAGAGAAGAGGACAGGAGAGGAGAGGAGAGGAAAGATAAGAGATGAGGAGAGGAGAGAAGAGGAGAGGAGAGGGAAGATAAGAGATGAGGAGAGGAGAGGAGAGAAGAGAAGAGGAGAGGAGAGGGAAGATGAGAGATGAGGAGAGGAGAGAAGAGAAGAGGGGAGAAGAGAAGAGATGAGGAGAGAAGATAAGAGGGAAGAAAAGAGATGGGGAGAGAAGAGATGAGGAGAGAAGATAAGAGGGAAGAAAAGAGATGAGGAGAGAAGAGAAGAGGGAAGATAAGAGATGAGGAGAGAAGAGAAGAGACTGGTTTAGCTGAGACCACTATAGTACCATCACTACTTTACTGGCTACCTGGCTGCAGACTGGATTTCTCCACTCCAGGTGGAAAACACCCTCTGTGTCCCAAATGGCACCCTATGCTCTTTATAGTACACAACTGTTGTAGTGCATCATATAGGGAATAGGGTGCCATTTGCGACATCACCTCCATACATAGACAGAATGTTCATGTTCAGATTCTTTCACATTGTTGCATGGATGTTAAAGTGAAACCTGATCTGAAGAAAATGTGAAAATGTTTAAGTTTAAGGTTAAGTTTAAGCATCAGCCAATTCAAATAATTGACTGAGTGTCAAGTGATAGAACACTGCTTTGTAGCTGGTCCCATCAGATAACCTGGCACATGTTAGCCCTATGCTAACCTCACCAGGTGGCAGTGATTACTTCCTGTAACAAATTCACCAGCCTATCGAAGATCTTCAACTTTTTCTCCACAAGCCAATGGCATTTCTTAAAATAGGTCAACCTGGCCACCAGAGGGATACATGTAAACATCCAAATTCACTGTTTATCTGTATCACCATGGCAACAGGTCGACACGTGTGTTTATGAGTTTACATGAATGCGTGCATGTTCCTTTCTGAAGGGCAGACTGTCTCTGAATGAGAGAGAAATGTTTTGAGAGAGATATTTTTACATCTGTCTGTCTGTCTGTCTGTCTGTCTGTCTGTCTGTCTGTCTGTCTGTCTGTCTGTCTGTCTGTCTGTCTGTCTGTCTGTCTGTCTGTCTGTCTGTCTGTCTGTCTGTCTGTCTGTTGTGTGTGTGTGTGTGTGTGTGTGTGTGTGTGTGTGTGTGTGTGTGTGTGTGTGTGTGTGTTGATGGAAAGTTGAAGAGAAAAGTGGAGAGAGAGGCCAGACTGAAAAAAAGGGAGCAGGGTGAGGTGGGGAAGAGATGTTGTCTAAAGTTAATCATGTAGACCTGTAACACCGCTGATACCTTTGTGCCTGCCTGCGGTCAGTACATAACCAATAGACACAGAGAAGCTTCTCTTAAAGCATCGGCCACCACACTGAGACAGACAGAGAGAGAGATTCTGAACACTTGACTGGTATTTAAAAAGTCCCTTGACAAAAAAAGTTTTGAATATGTGTAAATTCACTGAGACACTGTGTGAGGACAGGGATGATCGGACGTTGTGTGTGTGTGTGTGTGTGTGTGTGTGTGTGTGTGTGTGTGTGTGTGTGTGTGTGTGTGTGTGTGTGTGTGTGTGTGTGTGTGTGTGTGTGTGAGACGGTGTTTGTTTCCTTGCTGTGGTTACAGTGGGCTGAAAGCTCCAGTGAATTGAGTCCCCTGTCACCTCAAGGTGAGCCTCATTTTTCACCCTTCGATTGGTGGCTGCTGTGCGTGCGTTTGTGCGTGTGTGTGAGGGACGCTTTACTGCACAGTAATCAAACCTTGCTCTCGCCCACTCACAGGACAGGACTGTTGTATTTCCAGGTCTCTGCTGAGATGGCTGCTCTGATGCAATATGCAAGTCACATGGGCTCACTGCCAAACTAAACCTGTGCCAGTGGGGGGGGGGGGGGGGGGGGGGGGGGGGGGGGGGGGGGTTGTTCGTGAGGCTGGACTAGTCACTAGTGGAAGTAACTTTACTACATATAATTGTAAACTGGGTGGTTTGAGCCCTGAATGCTGATTGGCTGATAGCCGTGGTATATCAGTCCGTATACCACAAGTTTGACAAAACATTTATTTCTACTGCTCTAATTACGTTGGTAACCAGTTTAAAATAGCAATAAGGCACCTCGGGGGGTTGTGATATATGGCCAATGTACCATGGTTAAGGGCTGTTCTTATGGGGGTTTGTGATATATGGCCAATATACCACGGCTAAGGGCTGTGTCCATAAGAACATCCCTTAGCTGTGGTATATTGGCCATATACCACACCCCCTCGGGCCTTATTGCTTAAATATTCCCTGTATGGAGATTATATCTAGCACATTCTTCAAAGGCAAAGATAATGCAGCTCTGATGTGTGTGTGTGTTTCAAGGATGCAGAATTGGGACAAGGAGAGGAAGTGGGAGGAGAGGATTACTGTACTGGTCTCTTTCCAATTCATTAGCTTTGGGGTTAACAGCAGACACACACACCCTTTTTATCAGAAGAGGTAGTGAAGTGGACCGGTTGTTCTCAGTATTCTTGTTTCTATTCACACTGTATTCTATTTATTTTGTCCTTTGTCTATTCTTGTTTTCCCTCCTCTTCCTCCTCCTCCTCCTCCTCTTCCTCCTCCTCCCTCCTCTCTCCTCTTCCTCCTCCCTCCTCCTCCTCCAGTTACTCCCTCTTTTATCTCTATCCTTTTTTCCTTTTTATCTCTCTAAATATTCTCCATGTTTCTTTTCTCTTTTCACTCACTGTCTGTCTCTCTTCTCTCCTCACTCACTGTCTCCCTTCTCTCCCATCACTCACTGTGTCTCCCTTCTCTCCCATCACTCACTGTCTCTCTCTCTTCTCTCCCATCAATCACTGTCTCTCTCTCTTCTCTCCCATCACTCACGGTCTGTCTCTCTTCTCTCCCATCACTCACGGTCTGTCTCTCTTCTCTCCCATCACTCACGGTCTGTCTCTCTTCTCTCCCATCACTCACGGTCTGTCTCTCTTCTCTCCCATCACTCACGGTCTGTCTCTCTTCTCTCCCATCACTCACGGTCTGTCTCTCTTCTCTCCCATCACTCACGGTCTGTCTCTCTTCTCTCCCATCACTCCCGGTCTGTCTCTCTTCTCTCCCATCACTCACGGTCTGTCTCTCTTCTCTCCCATCACTCACGGTCTGTCTCTCTTCTCTCCCATCACTCACTGTCTGTCTCTCTTCTCTCCTCACTCACTGTCTCCCTTCTCTCCCATCACTCACTGTGTCTCCCTTCTCTCCCATCACTCACTGTCTCTCTCTCTTCTCTCCCATCAATCACTGTCTCTCTCTCTTCTCTCCCATCACTCACGGTCTGTCTCTCTTCTCTCCCATCACTCACGGTCTGTCTCTCTTCTCTCCCATCACTCACGGTCTGTCTCTCTTCTCTCCCATCACTCACGGTCTGTCTCTCTTCTCTCCCATCACTCACGGTCTGTCTCTCTTCTCTCCCATCACTCACGGTCTGTCTCTCTTCTCTCCCATCACTCACGGTCTGTCTCTCTTCTCTCCCATCACTCACGGTCTGTCTCTCTTCTCTCCCATCACTCACGGTCTGTCTCTCTTCTCTCCCATCACTCACGGTCTGTCTCTCTTCTCTCCCATCACTCACGGTCTGTCTCTCTTCTCTCCCATCACTCACTGTCTGTCTCTCTTCTCTCCTCACTCACTGTCTCCCTTCTCTCCCATCACTCACTGTGTCTCCCTTCTCTCCCATCACTCACTGTCTCTCTCTCTTCTCTCCCATCAATCACTGTCTCTCTCTCTTCTCTCCCATCACTCACGGTCTGTCTCTCTTCTCTCCCATCACTCACGGTCTGTCTCTCTTCTCTCCCATCACTCACGGTCTGTCTCTCTTCTCTCCCATCACTCACGGTCTGTCTCTCTTCTCTCCCATCACTCACTGTCTCTCTCTCTTCTCTCCCATCACTCACGGTCTGTCTCTCTTCTCTCCCATCACTCACGGTCTGTCTCTCTTCTCTCCCATCACTCACTGTCTGTCTCTCTTCTCTCCCATCACTCACAGTCTGTCTCTCTTCTCTCCCATCACTCACGGTCTGTCTCTCTTCTCTCCCATCACTCACTGTGTCTCTCTTCTCTCCCATCACTCACTGTCTCCCTTCTCTCCCATCACTCACTGTGTCTCCCTTCTCTCCCATCACTCACTGTCTCTCTCTCTTCTCTCCCATCACTCACTGTCTCTCTTCTCTCCTCACTCACTGTCTCTCTCTCTTCTCTCCCATCAATCACTGTCTCTCTCTCTTCTCTCCCATCAATCACTGTCTCTCTCTCTTCTCTCCCATCACTCACTGTCTCTCTCTCTTCTCTCCCATCACTCACTGTGTCTTTCTTCTCTCCCATCAATCACTGTCTCTCTCTCTTCTCTCCGATCACTCACTGTCTCTCTCTCTTCTCTCCCATCACTCACTGTTTCTCTCTCTTCTCTCCCATCACTCACTGTGTCTTTCTTCTCTCCCATCACACTGTCTGTATCTTCTCTCCCATCACTCACTGTGTCTTTCTTCTCTCCCATCAATCACTGTCTATCTCTTCTCTCCCATCACTCAGTCTGTCTGTCTCTCTCTCTCCCATCACTCACTCTCTCTCATCTCTCCCACCACTCACTGTCTGTCTCTCCTCTCCCATCCTTGGCGAGTCATACCAAAGACTGTACAAATAGGACCTGCTGGGCACCCGAGTGTCGCAGCGGTCTAAGGCACTGCATTTCAGTGCAATAAGGGTCACTGCAGTCCCTGGTTCAAATCCAGGCTGCATCACATCCGGCCGTGATTGGGAGTCCCATAGGGCGGCGCACAATTGGCCCAGCGTCGGCCGGTGTAGGCCGTCATTGTAAATAAGAATATGTTCTTAACTGACTTGCCTAGTTAAATAAAGGTTAAATAAAGAAAAATGATAGTAAGTGCGTCTCTGCTTGTCTAGCGATAAGGAGATAGATTGTAAGGCCCTAAGATAGACTAACGTCCTGTCCAGGGGTGTAGTTGTCCATCCAGCTGCCTCACGCTACAGAAACAGGAGATAGACTAACGTCCTGTCCAGGGGGTGTAGTTGTCCATCCAGCTGCCTCACGCTACAGAAACAGGAGATAGACTAACGTCCTGTCCAGGGGGTGTCCCTATATCATTATCCCACTGTCTTTGTCTGTGTCATCCCTATATCATTATCCCCTGTCTCTCTCTCATCCCCCTATCCTTCTTTCTTTTATTTCTGTCTGATAATCAGTGTGTCTGAGTCTCTGTGGCCCTCTCTCTCTGTTACTGGCCTGATAAAACACATGCACACACACACACACACACACACACACACACACACGAATGTCTCACCCTCTTTGTCTCTCACTTCCCTCTTTCTGACCCTATAGCTCTATCTTTCCTCTCCTCTGTCCTCTCCAGAGAAAGCCTTTTCCTTCTAAATACATTTATTTGTCATAACCTATTGATTAATCATCATAGTCTCTCACAATCATTCCCTCACTCCCTCCCCTCCTCCCGCTATGCTATAGGTCTGTCTGTCTGTCTGTCTGTCTGTCTGTCTGTCTGTCTGTCTGTCTGTCTGTCTGTCTGTCTGTCTGTCTGTCTGTCTGTCTGTCTGTCTGTCTGTCTGTCTGTCTGTCTGTCTGTCTGTCTGTCTGTCTGTCTGTCTGTCTGTCTGTCTGTCTGTCTGTCTGTCTGTCTGTCTGTCTGTCTGTCTGTCTGTCTATTTCTACCTCTAGGTGTTTACTTTCCATCAGTCTGGGCCTCTGTGTTAGAACCCAGGGTACTGAAGGAGGTAAAGTGGAGTGGGCAAAAGGGAACACACACATGCATGGATATAGACTCATACACGCATGCACCACACACACACACACACACACACACACACACACACACACACACACACACACACACACACACACACACACACACACACACACACACACACAGCATTAAAACACCACATCCAGTTCATAGGGCTTTATATAGCAGATTGTAAATACACACACATGCATGCCTGATGCACACACTCACACCAACACTCACACAATGCAAAAGTGGGGATAAATGTTGCATGAGATAAGCACAGCGTCACACATACACACGCCCTTGCTGGATCAAAGTCACTCTCAGTGATTGCAGGGCTGAATAGAAAAACATAGTGCTGGGACACTTGTCAACACAAACCCACCATTGCAGGACAAACAATAACTCTCAATTCAATGTCCACATACCAACAGGAACTAACGCATGAACTAACACATGCACGAACACACGCAGTCACAAACAAACACTAACAACATGCAAACAACACAACGACACAGGGGAAGCCTCAAAAACACAGGGGCTGTATTATGATGGTTCCTACCAGAATGAACCAGACATCCCATACCTCTCAGACCTGTCCTCTATAACTACTGTTGTCAATCAGTCTCTGACTCACCTCCACTCCTTTACGCTATTCCTCCGCTCCTATCCACATACACCTCTTCTCTCTCCTCTCCTCCTTTCTCTCTCACACTCCTCCAGTTAGTCAACTGTGTTAGTCCAGCGCTTTTCCCCCCTCTCTCTGTCACTTTCTCTCTCTCTCTGAGTTGCCGAATCCCGAGCACAGCGGAGATACTGATCCCCTCTCTTTCTCCTCCTGTCCCTCCCTCTGTCCCTCCCTCTATCTCACCCACACTCTCTCTTTCTGTTTCCCTCTTGCTCTACCCCCTCTTCCTCCTCTATCACGCTCTCTCTCTTTTTCTTTCTCTCTCTCTCCCTCTCTCGCTCTCTCTCACCATCTCTCTCTCTCACCGTCTTTCTCTCTCCTTTCTCTATCTCTGTCATTCTCTCTGACTCTCTACCCTCTATCTCCACCTACTCTCTCTCTCTCTCTCTCTCTCTCCTGTGTTAATCAATTGTGTGTCCTTGTTTCCCTGGCCATGTGCCAGTCCTGAACTGACTAGACTAGACCAGTCCTGACCTGTCTAGACTAGACCAGTCCTGACCTGACCAGATTAGACCAGTCCTGAACTGACCAGACTAGACCAGTCCTGACCTGTCTAGACTAGACCAGTCCTGAACTGACCAGACTAGACCAGTCCTGACCTGACCAGACTAGACCAGTCCTGAACTGACCAGACTAGACCAGTCCTGAACTGACCAGACTAGACCAGTCCTGACCTGACTAGACTAGACCAGTCCTGACCTGTCTAGACTAGACCAGTCCTGACCTGACCAGACTAGACCAGTCCTGACCTGACTAGACTAGACCAGTCCTGAACTGACCAGACTAGACCAGTCCTGACCTGACTAGACTAGACCAGTCCTGAACTGACCAGACTAGACCAGTCCTGACCTGACCAGACTAGACCAGTCCTGACCTGACTAGACTAGACCAGTCCTGAACTGACCAGACTAGACCAGTCCTGACCTGACTAGACTAGACCAGTCCTGACCTGACTAGACCAGTCCTGACCTGACTAGACTAGACCAGTCCTGACCTGACCAGACTAGACCAGTCCTGACCTGACTAGACTAGACCAGTCCTGACCTGACCAGACTAGACCAGTCCTGACCTGACCAGACTAGACCAGTCCTGACCTGACCAGACTAGACCAGTCCTGACCTGACTAGACTAGACCAGTCCTGACCTGTCTAGACTAGACCAGTCCTGAAATGACCAGACTAGACCAGTCCTGACCTGACTAGACTAGACCAGTCCTGACCTGTCTAGACTAGACCAGTCCTGAAATGACCAGACTAGACCAGTCCTGACCTGACTAGACTAGACCAGTCCTGACCTGTCTAGACTAGACCAGTCCTGAACTGACCAGACTAGACCAGTCCTGACCTGACGAGACTAGACCAGTCCTGACCTGACCAGACTAGACCAGTCCTGACCTGACCAGACTAGACCAGTCCTGAAATGACCAGACTAGACCAGTCCTGAAATGACCAGACTAGACCAGTCCTAAACTGACCAGACTAGACCAGTCCTGACCTGATAGGTGTCCTGACCAGACTAGACCAGTCCTGACCTGACCAGACTAGACCAGTCCTAAACTGACCAGACTAGACCAGTCCTGACCTGACCAGACTAGACCAGTCCTGAACTGACCAGACTAGACCAGTCCTGACCTGATAGGTGTCCTGACCAGACTAGACCAGTCCTGACCAGACCAGACTAGACCAGTCCTGACCTGACCAGTCCTGACCAGACTAGACCAGTCCTGACCTGACTAGACTAGACCAGTCCTGACCTGACTAGACCAGTCCTGACCTGACTAGACTAGACCAGTCCTGACCTGACCAGACTAGACCAGTCCTGACCTGACCAGACTAGACCAGTCCTGAAATGACCAGACTAGACCAGTCCTAAACTGACCAGACTAGACCAGTCCTGACCTGATAGGTGTCCTGACCAGACTAGACCAGTCCTGACCAGACCAGACTAGACCAGTCCTGACCTGACTAGACTAGACCAGTCCTGACCTGACTAGACTAGACCAGTCCTGACCTGACTAGACTAGACCAGTCCTGACCTGACTAGACTAGACCAGTCCTGACATGACTAGACTAGACCAGTCCTGACCTGACCAGACTAGACCAGTCCTGACCAGACCAGACTCGACTAGACCTGAACTGACCAGACTAGACCAGTCCTGACCAGACCAGACTAGACCAGACTAGATCAGTCCTGACCAGACCAGACTAGACTAGACCAGTCCTGACCAGACTAGACTAGACCAGACTAGACCAGTCCTGACCAGACTAGACCAGACTAGACCAGTCCTGACCAGACCAGACTAGACCAGTCCTGACCAGTCCTGACCAGACCAGACTAGACCAGTCCTGACCAGACCAGACTAGACCAGTCCTGACCAGAACCGACCAGCCCTTACCAGGGGAAAGGGACCTCTGTACACTCCCTTAGTGTGACATGGAGAGAGAAGAGAGGGACCTCTGTACACTCCCTTAGTGTGACATGGAGAGAGAAGAGAGGGACCTCTGTACACTCCCTTAGTGTGACATGGAGAGAGATAGAGGGACCTCTGTACACTCCCTTAGTGTGACATGGAGAGAGATAGAGGGACCTCTGTACACTCCCTTAGTGTGACATGGAGAGAGAAGAGAGGGACCTCTGTACACTCCCTTAGTGTGACATGGAGAGAGAAGAGAGGGACCTCTGTACACTCCCTTAGTGTGACATGGAGAGAGAAGAGAGGGACCTCTGTACACTCCCTTAGTGTGACATGGAGAGAGAGATGGATGAGAGGAAAGAAAAGAGAGATCAAAACAGAGAAGTCAACTTGTGTTTTGATTGCTGAATGGTGCACCTGCATGTGTTATTGTGTGTTTTTATGGATGGCTATCTTTTAGTCAATACTCTCTGGTATAATCAGTAATAAATTGGGGTGTTTGTGTTCCCTCGGATGTCCGCTGTTGAAGTGTGTATCTGAATTTTCTGACCCCTACCGAAAATAACCAGTGATGTATGCAGCTCAGAAAACTCACCTTGTGTCAAGTATCAATTAACCTCTGCTGAGATGAGGAGGGGAATGTGTGTGTGCGTGTTAGAATAAAATACACCCACACCCAATGCACAATAATTGCAATACACCTTTATGTTAGACAAAGGACCCACACACACACACACACACACACACACACACACACACACACACACACACACACACACACACACACACACACACACACACACACACACACACACGGTGTGGTGGGCACAGTGTTTGCTCTCTCTTAGCTCTCAGTAATTTGATTCGGAGGATGTTTTGATGAGAAGAGGTGCACATTACTGCAAGATGAGGACAGAGGGAAGGAGGGAGGATGGGAGGGGAGGAGGAAAAGAGGAGTGGAGATGAGGGATGTAGTTTTAGGATGAAAGGAGGAGTTGAGAAGGGGGATAGAGCTTTAGGGGTCAGGCTACTGTGTCTGAATGTTTTTCTGATTTCTCTCATCTCAAGCTCTCTCCTCCTCTCCTCCACCCTCCTTCTCTCCCTTCCTACCTCTCTCGCTCCATGTCTCAGGGTGTTAGCTGGGGTTGTTAGAAATGGCCTTGTTAGATCTCTTTGTACCTGATGGAGAGATGTTGATCTGTGAAGTCATTGATCTTTCCAATCAGTACACTCTGACATGCAAAACACTGCTTAATTACACTGCTCTCTCCATCTCTCTCTCTCTCCATCTCTCTCTCTCTCTCTCTCTCTCTCTCTCTCTCTCTCTCTCTCTCTCTTTCAATTTCAATTCAAGGGGCTTTATTGACATGGGAAACATATGTTAACATTGCCAAAGCAAGTGAAATAGATAATAAACAAAAGTGAAATAAACAATAAAAAATGAACAGTAAACATTACACTCACAGAACATACAAAAGAATAAAGACATTACAAATGTCATATTATGTCTATATACAGTGTTGTAACGATGTGCAAATAGTTAAAGTACAAAAGGGAAAATAAATAAACATAAATATAGGTTGTATTTACAATGGTGTTTGTTCTTCACTGGTTGTCCTTTTCTTTTGAGGTCACAAATACTGCTGCTGTGATGGCACACTGTGGTATTTCACCCAGTAGATATTGGAGTTTATCAAAGTTGGGTTTGTTTTCAAATCCTTTGTGGGTCTGTGTAATCTGAGGGAAATATGTGTTGCTAATATGGTCATACATTTGGCAGGAGATTAGGAAGTGCAGCTCAGTTTCCACCTCATTTTGTGGCAGTGTGCACAAGCCTGTCTTCTCTTGAGAGCCAGGTCTGCCTACGGCAACCTTTCTCAATAGCAAGGCTATGCTCACTGAGTCTGTACATAGTAAAATACTTCCTTAATTGTGGGTCAGTCATAGTGGTCAGGTATTCTGCCACTGTGTACTCTGTGTTTAGGGCCAATTAGGATTCTAGTTTGCTCTATTTTTTTGTAAATTCTTCCCAATGTGTCAAGTAGTTATCTTTTTGTTTTCTCATGATTTGGTTGGGTCAAATTGTGTTGCTGTCCTGGGGCTCTGTGGGGTCTTTTTGTGTTTGTGAACAGAGCCCCAGGACCAGCTTGCTTAGGGGACCCTTCTCCAGGTTTATTTCTTTGTAGGTGATGGATTTGTTATGGAAGGTTTGGGAATCGCTTGCTTTTAGGTGGTTGTAGAATTTAACGGCTCTTTTGTGGATTTTGATAATTAGCGGATATCAGCCTAATTCTCCTCTGCATGCATTATTTGGGTTTTTACATTGTACTCTGAGGATATCTTTGCAGAATTCTGCATGCAGAGTCTCAATTTTTTGTTTGTCCCATTTTGTGAGTTTTTGGTTGGTGACCTCACAACCATAAAGGGCAATGGGTTCTATAACTGATTCAAGTATTTTTAGCCAGATCCTAATTGGTATGTCAAATGTTATATTCCTTTTGATGGCATAGAAGGCCATTCTCCCCTTGTCTCTCAGCTCATTCACAGCTTTGTGGAAGTTACCTGTGGCTCTGATGTTTAGGCCGAGGTATGTATAGTTTTTTGTGTGCTCTAGGGCAACGGTGTCTAGATGGAATTTGTATTCGTGGTCTTCGGAACGGGACCTTTTTTGAAACACCATTATTGGTGTTTACTGAGATTTACTGTCAGGGCCCAGGTCTGACAGAATCTGTGCAGAAGATACACACTGCTGTTCAAAAGTTTGGGGTCACTTAGAAATGTCCTTGTTTTTGAAAGAAAAGCAAATTTTTTGTCCATTAAAATAACATCAAATTGATCAGAAATACAGTGCAGACATTGTTAATGTTGTAAATGACTATTGTAGCTGGAAACAGCTGTTTTTCTATGTAATATCTACATAGGTGTACAGAGGCCCATTATCAGAAACTATCACTCCTGTGTTCCAATGGCACATTGTGTTAGCTAATCCAAGTTTATCATTTTAAAAGGCTAACTGATTATTTGAAAACCATTTTGCAATTATTTTAGCACAGCTGAAAACTGTTGTTCTGATTAAAAAAGCAATACAACTGGCCTTCTTTAGACTAGTTGAGTATCTGGAGCCAGAAGAACCAGATCATCAGCAAACAGTAGACACTTGACTTCAGATTCTAGTAGGGTGAGGCCAGGTGCACAGACTGTTCTAGTGCCCTCGCCAATTCCTTGATATATATGTTGAAGAGGTTGGGGCTTAAGCTGCATCCCTGTCTCACCCCCCGGCCATGTGGAAATAAATGTGTATTTTTCCCCCAACTCTACTTTCCATCAATTTGTATAGGATTTTATAATGTCGTATGTTTTTCTCCCAACACCACTTTCCATCAATTTGTACATCTCTCTCTATCTCTCTCTCTCCATCTCTCCCTATCTCTCTCTCCATTGCTGTGTCTCGCTCCATTTCTCCCCCATCCTCCTTCATTAACAGAAACCTTGGTGTCAAAGCAGAATGTGTCCGTGCATGTGTCCGTGCATGTGTCCATGCATGTGCGCATGCTTGTGTGTGTTCTCATAAAGCCGCAGGCAGCTAAGAGACTCGTTTTAAAATAGTCTATTTTTGAAAGATGAAAAATAAAAGATCACAGTTCCATAATGACTTCTCACCTGAGGGTGAGAAGAAAAAAAAGGACGAGAGAATGAGGCAGAGAAAATTGAATGACAAAAAAAGGCCTCTTCTGTCATGCAGTTTGGTTGATTGTGTCTCTATGCATGACTGTCAGTCTAACATAGCATGTGTGTGCCTCTCTCTTTGTGTTTGTGCTCACGTGTTTCTGTATTAAAGGTCCAGTGCAGTCAGAACTATTGTATATAATATCACACTATGAGGTTGAGATAATACTGTCAAATTGTGAAAATGATGTTAATGCCCTTTAATGTAAGAGCTGTAAAGACCACCTGA
This sequence comes from Salmo salar, assembly GCF_965601325.2. Lineage (NCBI taxonomy): Eukaryota > Metazoa > Chordata > Actinopteri > Salmoniformes > Salmonidae > Salmo > Salmo salar. Next base: position 79,027,781 of record NC_138299.1, on the reverse strand, counting down.
AATGTCAGCTGGGATTGAGCTTAGGTCTGCCTGGTGACATTAGTTGATAGACCAAAAGAAAGACAGTTCCAAACTTGTCTGCCAATAACAGCTAGTTTTCAGTTTTCTACTCCCCACTCAGACCACTCCCAGACAGTCCTAGCAAAATTGTTGTTTGCGAAATTGCTCTTTGCTAAGAAGCTATTTTTGTTTAATTTTGACACTTTTAATTGAAAACAATTACTGTAAGGTACTTAAAACCTCTACAGGATCAGTGTCTCGTTAGCATTGAGCTAACGTAGGCTAATAATGATTAGCATGAGGTTGTAAGTAACAAAAGAAATTCCCAGGACATAGACACACAGTATCTGATATTGGCAGAAAGCTTAAAATCTTGTTAATCTAACTGCATTGTCCAATTTACTGTAGCTATTACAGTGAAAGAATGCCATGCTATTGTTTGAGGAGAGTGCACAATGATGAACTTGAAAATGTATGAATAAACCAATTAGGCACATTTGGGCAGTCTTGATACAACATTTTGAACAGATATTCAATGGTTCATTGGATCAGTCTAAAACTTTGCACATACACTGCTGCCATCTACTGGCCAAAATCGAAATTGCACCTGAGCTGGAATACTACATTATGGCCTTTCTACTGCATTTCAAAGATGATGGTACAAAAAAATACAAAAAAAACCACCGTTTTTTTCTTGTATTATCTTTTACCAGATCTAATGTGTCATATTCACCTACATTAATTTCACATTTCCATAAACTTCAAATTGTTTCCTTTCAAATGGTATCAAGAATATGCATATCCTTGCTTCAGGTCCTGAGCTACAGGCAGTTAGATTTGGGAATGTCATTTTAGGCTAAAATTGGAAAAAAAGGGTCGGATCCTTATTAAGAGGGTTTTAACTGTTACCCAGGAATTATGTTATATTAAGATAAAAACAGCTGCATTGGGCCTTTAAGGTGTTTCTGTCTGCCAGTCTGTCTGTCTGTCTGTACTAGGTGTCATTGTCTCCTTTTGTGTGCATCTGTTTTGCTTTAAGATGTGTCCATCTGTCCTAGACTGCCGACAAAATCTTCTAGATTCATGTTATGTCCTCCTAAAACCTGTCTTTTGATATAAGTTCTATGAAAAAGAAAGGGTTGAGGGTGGGCTGGAGACAGACCGACGAATGGAAAGAAAGAGAATACGAGAGGAGGGAGGTAGCAAAATCCCCGTTTGAGCATCTGTGTCCTGCTTTTTCAATAATCTCCTGGCAGTTATATAAGACCCTGGACAGGACAAGAGCTTTGTGTGTGTGTGTGTGTGTGTGTGTGTGTGTCCACACGATATGTGTAGAGCTCCTGTGCGTTCATGTAGCTGTGTATGAGTCTGCGCACATACGCTCGTCATATGTTGGTGTACGTAACCTTGTGGTTGTGTGTGTGTGTGTTTTGGAGGGTGGGTAAAGAGATTGAGGGCAGTGTTAATTCCTCAGAGAAGAACCCCCACCCCACCCCACACACACACACACATACTGTATGTAGGTTAGAGTCCTGCACGGGTCAGTTTCTTTGAGCTGCACCTTCCCCACATCAATTCCAAGCCCCCACCGATATCAAACATCAGGACAGATTTTTCTCGGCAACCCGACCCACCTGCATAGAATTTTTCCGAGAGCCGATCCGTGACCCGCCAAACAACATACATAAATATCTTATGACTCCAGAGTAGTAGGCGATTAGGCTATGAATTTGTCTGCAAGTAACATTTGGCTTAACAAATGATATAATAAGTTACATGGATTCTGTGTGAAATAATAATAGGGGTTGACATGATTTTCGAATGACTGGCCTCATAAAGAAGGGCAGTGATTGGTAGATGGGTAACATTTCAAATCAGACATTGAACACCTTTTTATGCATGGTCAAGTTAATAATTATGTTGTGGATCATGTATTAAACCACCCAGACACATCAAATATGCAGTTGTCGTTGTCACGCTGGTATAAAGGATTTGGAGACATCATTTGGGTTGTTAATACACCCAAAACAAACATGTAAACAAAACACTGGGATGTACCCAAACAAAAGAGCGAGGGTAAACCTCGTAGAACGACACGGGACAAGACCCCTAATACACAAAGCACAAAACACGCAGCACAGGCTGAGACAACACATATGTACTCACACCACCAACGTACATGGGAACAATAACACGCAGCACAGGCTGAGACTACGCATAGGTACTCACACCACCAACGTACATGGGAACAATAACACGCAGCACAGGCTGAGACTACGCATAGGTACTCACACCACCAACGGACATGGGAACAATAACACGCAGCACAGGCTGAGACTACGCATAGGTACTCACACCACCAATGGACATGGGAACAATAACACGCAGCACAGGCTGAGACAACGCATAGGTACTCACACCACCAATGGACATGGGAACAATAACATGCAGCACAGGCTGAGACAACGCATAGGTACTCACACCACCAACGGACATGGGAACAATAACACGCAGCACAGGCTGAGACTACGCATAGGTACTCACACCACCAACGGACATGGGAACAATAACACGCAGCACAGGCTGAGACTACGCATAGGTACTCACACCACCAATGGACATGGGAACAATAACACGCAGCACAGGCTGAGACAACGCATAGGTACTCACACCACCAATGGACATGGGAACAATAACATGCAGCACAGGCTGAGACAACGCATAGGTACTCACACCACCAACGGACATGGGAACAATAACACGCAGCACAGGCTGAGACAACGCATAGGTACTCACACCACCAATGGACATGGGAACAATAACACGCAGCACAGGCTGAGACAACGCATAGGTACTCACACTACCAACAGACATGGGAAATATAATCGACAGTCCAATGGGGAAACAAAGGGCACATTTATACAAACACAATCAGTGAGGAATTGGAACCAGGTGTGCATAATGACACAGTTCAGTGACGCCTAGAAGGTCGGTGACGTCGACCTCCAGAACTGGTGAACAGAATGAGCAGCAGTACCGGGGGATCTGTGACAGTCCTTCTGAGGGTTAGGGTTATATGAAGTCATTGGGGATTTTAAAACGGCTACGGAGTTCAATTGCTATGATGGGAGAAAACCGAACCGAGGCTTGATAAACCACAATGTAGTGAATCCACAATAAGAATCTAAATGACAGAGTGAAAAGAAGAATACAAATATACAGAATATATATTCCAGAACATACATCATTTATGCAACAAGACACTAAAGTAATAATACAAAACAACACGCCAAAGAATTCCGTTTTTGGCCTAAATGCAAAGCCTGATGTTTGGGGCAAATCCAACACAACACATCACAGAGCAAAGGCCTCTTTATTTTCAAGCATAGTGGGGGCTGCATCATGTCATGGGTATGCTTGACATCGGCAAAGACTGGGGTGTTTTTCAGGATGAAAAGAAATGGGATGAAGCTAAGCACAGGCAAAATCCTAGAAGAAATCCTGTTTCAGTCTGCTTTACACACCAGACTCTGGGAGAGCAATCCACCTTTCAGCAGCGCAATAACCTACAAGGCCAAATCTACACTGGAGTTGCTTGCCAAGAAGACAGTGAATGTTCCTGAGTGGCCAAGTTACATTTTTGGCTTAAATCTGCTTGAAAATCTATGGCAAGACTTGAAAATTGCTGTCTTGCTATGATCCCCAACACATAGACAGAGCTTGAAGAATTTTGAAATGAATAATGGGAAAATATTGCACAATCCAGGTGTGCAAAGCTCTAAGAGACTTACCTAAGAAGACACACAGCTGTAATCACTGCCAAAGTTGATTCTAACATGTATTGACCCGGTGGGATGAATACTTATCTAATCAAGGTATATTAGTGTTTCATTTTTCATCCATCTTACATTTTTTTGTTGTTGAATTTTTCATCCACATTGACATTACAGAGACTAAGCTATAGGCTGCAACAATAGGCTACATTGATACAGTAGGCTATTGGCTACTCAAAGTTTTACCAGCCGCACAGGATTATATGGCCTGCGCATGGTCTTATGAACGAAAGCCTGAATTGATGTAATAATTAACCGATAATAACTGACTTATCTTAAACAAACACATGCTTGCACCCATCTACCAGGCTGTTGTCCTCCTGGTCCACAATGACTAAAAAATCCTTCCAAACCGGGGATTTCACTTGCACAGCACCTGTTTCCATGATGGTGTATTTCAACATCATAACTTTTATTTTTATTTCTCCTGATAAGCAGCCATTTTTGCGTGAGCTAGGAGTCATGGAAAATAAACTTGGCAATGTAATGTCACATGGCGGAAGGGAACATAAGACCATACGCAGGCCATATAAAGTTTAAACCTGTGCGGCTGGTAAAACTTTGAGTGGACAAATTAGGAATGTTTCAGCACCACACACATGAAGGACAGTAAGTACCTGCTCCACTCTCTCGCTGTGTGTCTGTTGGCCTAGTCTATGTTTACCCCACCGCTCACATAATGGAATTCACAACACAATTCAACACATCCTCCTGGGTTTGTAAAACATTTTTTTTATCTTGATTTAAAACGTTTCTGACCCGCAATATAATTGTTCTGAATCACGAGCCGACCCACGGGTTCAAAGAATCTTTTCATTGCACCCTGCAGCTGATTTTTTGGCGGGTCAACCATGGGTGTATCTGATACAGGACTCTAGTATAGGGTGGACCATCAATCTGTAGTGAACTCGCTAGTTGCCTCAGTATGTGTGTGTCTGTGTGTTCATAGTGTGTGTTTGTATGTGTATGTGTATGTGTGTGTGTGTAGTTTATCCTGTTGATAATCCTATTAGTGACCAGCCTTTGCCCACTTCCTCACTTGGAGGGAGAGAGAGAGAGAGAGAGAGAGAGAGAGAGAGAGAGAGAGAGAGAGAGAGAGAGAGAATGTGGTCAGTGTACAACAGGGGAAGTAGAGACAGAAATGCACTTTCAACTCTATTGTGAGAAATATTCCTCACCAAGAGATTCATTATTAGCAGAAATTACAAAATGTATTAAAAATGTTATCTTATTAAACTCAGATAAATAAACAAAAAATATTCATGGGCAAAGGAGCAATGTCTCCTCTTGTAGCCAAATATGTATTTGCCTGCCATAGCCTGAGGGGCAATGAAGTATAACATCTGCATAGTAATCATGATTATTATTATTGTCATGATTATTACTCCACATTGTACAGGTACGGGTAGTAGGGGTCCTGGTAACCGTAGTAGTAGTAGGAATGATGA
>NC_138299.1:78990000-79017500 GCF_965601325.2 Salmo salar | reverse complement strand
GAGTAGCAACTGTAGTGTAGAGTTACATTGTAGAGTAGCAACTGTAGTGTAGCGTTACATTGTAGAGTAGCAACTGTACTGTAGAGTTACAGTGTAGAGGAGCAATTGTAGTGTAGAGACAGTGTAGAGTAGCAACTGTAGTGTGGAGTTACAGTGTAGAGTAGCAACTGTAGTGTAGAGTTACATTGTAGAGTAGCAACTGTAGTGCAGAGTTACAGTATAGAGTTGCAACTGTAGTGTAGAGTTACAGTGTAGAGTAGCAACTGTAGTGTAGAGTTAAATTGTAGAGTAGCAACTGTAGTTTAGAGTAGCAACTGTAGTGTAGAGTTACAGTGTAGAGTAGCAACTGTAATGTAGAGTTACAGTGTAGAGTATTACCTGTAGTGTAGAGTTACAGTGTAGAGTATCAACTGTAGTGTAGAGTTACATTGTAGAGTAGCAACTGTAGTTTAGAGTAGCAACTGTAGTGTTGAGTTACAGTGTAGAGTAGCAACTGTAGTGTAGAGTTGCAGTGTAGAGTAACATCTGTAGTGCAGTTACATTGTAGAGTAGCAACTGTAGTGTTGAGTAGCAACTGTTGTGTAGAGTTACATTGTAGAGTAGCAACTGTATTGTAGAGTTACATTGTAGAGTAACAGCTGCAGTGCAGAGTTACATTGTAGAGTAGGAACTGTAGTGCAGAGTTACAGTGTAGAGTAGCAACTGTAGTGTAGAGTTACATTGTAGAGTAGCAACTGTAGTGTAGCGTTACATTGTAGAGTAGCAACTGTACTGTAGAATTACAGTGTAGAGGAGCAACTGTAGTGTAGAGTGACAGTGTAGAGGAGCAACTGTAGTGTAGAGACAGTGTAGAGTAGCAACTGTAGTGTGGAATTACAGTATAGAGTTGCAACTGTAGTGTAGAGTTACAGTGTAGAGTAGCAACTGTAGTGTAGAGTTACAGTGTAGAGTATCAACTGTAGTGTAGAGTTACATTGTAGAGTAGCAACTGTAGTGTAGAGTAGCAACTGTAGTGTAGAGTTACAGTGTAGAGTAGCAACTGTAGTGCAGAGTTAGAGTGTAGAGTAACAACTGTAGTGTAGAGTTACAGTTTAGAGTAGCAACTGTAGTGTGGAGTTACAGTGTAGAGTAGCAACTGTAGTGTAGAGTTACAGTGTAGAGTAGCAACTGTAGTGCAGAGTTACAGTGTTGAGTAACAACTGTAGTGCAGAGTTACAGTGTAGAGTAGCAACTGTAGTGTAGAGTTACAGTGTATAGTAGCAACTGTAGTGTAGAGTACAGTGTCGAGTAACAACTGTAGTGCAGAGTTACATTGTAGAGTAGCAACTGTTGTGTTGAGTAGCAACTGTATTGTAGAGTTACATTGTAGAGTAGCAACTGTTTTGTAGAGTTACATTGTAGAGTAACAGCTGCAGTGCAGAGTCACATTGTAGAGTAGCAACTGGAGTGCAGAGTTACAGTGTAGATAGCAACTGTAGTGTAGTTACATTGTAGAGTAGCAACTGCAGTGTAGAGTTACATTGTAGAGTAGCAACTGTAGTGTAGAGTTATGGGGTAGAGTAGCAACTGTAGTGTAGAGTTACAGTGTAGATAATAGCTGTAGTGTAGAGTTACATTGTAGAGTAGCAACTGTAGTGTAGAGTTACAGTGTAGAGTAATAGCTGTAGTGTAGAGTTACATTGTAGAGTAGCAACTCTAGTGTAGAGTTACAGTGTAGAGTTGCAACTGTAGTGTAGAGTTACATTGTAGAGTAACAACTGTAGTGCAGAGTTACAGTGTCGAGTAACAACTGTAGTGCAGAGTTACATTGTAGAGTAGCAACTGTAGTGTTGAGTAGCAACTGTAGTGTAGAGTTACATTGTAGAGTAGCAACTGTATTGTAGAGTTACATTGTAGAGTAACAGCTGCAGTGCAGAGTTACATTGTAGAGTAGCAACTGTAGTGCAGAGTTACAGTGTAGAGTAGCAACTGTAGTGTAGAGTTACATTGTAGAGTAACAACTGTAGTGCAGAGTTACAGTGTCGAGTAACAACTGTAGTGCAGAGTTACATTGTAGAGTAGCAACTGTAGTGTTGAGTAGCAACTGTAGTGTAGAGTTACATTGTAGAGTAGCAACTGTATTGTAGAGTTACATTGTAGAGTAACAGCTGCAGTGCAGAGTTACATTGTAGAGTAGCAACTGTAGTGCAGAGTTACAGTGTAGAGTAGCAACTGTAGTGTAGAGTTACATTGTAGAGTAGCAACTGTAGTGTATAGACAGTGTAGAGTAGCAACTGTAGTGTGGAGTTACAGTGTAGAGTAGCAACTGTAGTGTAGAGTTACATTGTAGAGTAGCAACTGTAGTGTAGAGTAGCAACTGTAGTGTAGAGTTACATTGTAGAGTAGCAGCTGTAGTGCAGAGTAACAACTGTAGTGCAGAGTTACATTGTAGAGTAGCAACTGTAGTGTTGAGTAGCAACTGTTGTGTAGAGTTACAACTGTATTGTAGAGTTACAGTGTAGAGGAGCAACTGTACTGTAGAGTTACAGTGTAGAGGACCAACTGTAGTGCAGAGTTACAGTGTAGAGTAGAAACTGTAGTGTAGAGTTACATTGTAGAGTAGCAACTGTAGTGTAGCGTTACATTGTAGAGTAGCAACTGTTCTGTAGAGTTACAGTGTAGAGGAGCAACTGTAGTGTAGAGACAGTGTAGAGTAGCAACTGTAGTCTAGAGTTACAGTGTAGAGTAGTAGCTGTAGTGTAGAGTTGCAGCTGTAATGTAGAGTTACAGTGTAGATTAGAAACTGTAATGTGGAGTTACAGTGTAGAGTAACAACTGTAGTGTAGAGTTACAGTGTAGACTAACAACTGTAGTGTAGAGTTACAGTGTAGAGTAGCAACTGTAGTGTAGAGTGGCAGTGTAGAGTTGCAACTGTAGTGTAGAGTTACAGTGTAGAGTTGCAACTGTAGTGTAGAGTTACAGTGTAGAGTAGCAACTGTAGTGTAGAGTACAGTGTCGAGTAACAACTGTAGTGCAGAGTTACATTGTAGAGTAGCAACTGTTGTGTTGAGTAGCAACTGTAGTGTAGAGTTACATTGTAGAGTAGCAACTGTTTTGTAGAGTTACATTGTAGAATAACAGCTGCAGTACAGAGTTACATTGTAGAGTAGCAACTGTAGTGCAGAGTTACAGTGTAGATAGCAACTGTAGTGTAGTTACATTGTAGAGTAGCAACTGCAGTGTAGAGTTACATTGTAGAGTAGCAACTGTAGTGTAGAGTTACGGGGTAGAGTAGCAACTGTAGTGTAGAGTTACAGTGTAGAGTAATAGCTGTAGTGTAGAGTTACATTGTAGAGTAGCAACTGTAGTGTAGAGTTACAGTGTAGAGTAGCAACTGTAGTGTAGAGTTACAGTGTAGAGTAACAACTGTAGTGCAGAGTTACAGTGTAGAGTAACAACTGTAGTGCAGAGTTACAGTGTAGAGTAGCAACTGTAGTGTAGAGTTACAGTGTAGAGTAGCAACTGTAGTGTAGAGTACATTGTCGAGTAACAGCTGCAGTGCAGAGTTACATTGTAGAGTAGCAACTGTAGTGTATAGTTACATTGTAGAGTAGCAACTGTAGTGTAGAGTTACATTGTAGAGTAGCAACTGTAGTGTAGCGTTACATTGTAGAGTAGCAACTGTACTGTAGAGTTACAGTGTAGAGGAGCAACTGTAGTGTATAGACAGTGTAGAGTAGCAACTGTAGTGTGGAGTTACAGTGTAGAGTAGCAACTGTAGTGTAGAGTTACATTGTAGTGTAGCAACTGTAGTGCAGAGTTACAGTGTAGAGTTGCAACTGTAGTGTAGAGTTACAGTGTAGAGTAGCAACTGTAGTGTAGAGTTACAGTGTAGAGTATCAACTGTAGTGTAGAGTTACATTGTAGAGTAGCAACTGTAGTGTAGAGTAGCAACTGTAGTGTAGAGTTACAGTGTAGAGTAGCAACTGTAGTGCAGAGTTAGAGTGTAGAATAACAACTGTAGTGTAGAGTGGCAGTGTAGAGTTGCAACTGTAGTGTAGAGTTACAGTGTAGAGTTGCAACTGTAGTGTAGAGTTACAGTGTAGAGTAGCAACTGTAGTGTAGAGTACAGTGTCGAGTAACAACTGTAGTGCAGAGTTACATTGTAGAGTAGCAACTGTTGTGTTGAGTAGCAACTGTAGTGTAGAGTTACATTGTAGAGTAGCAACTGTTTTGTAGAGTTACATTGTAGAATAACAGCTGCAGTACAGAGTTACATTGTAGAGTAGCAACTGTAGTGCAGAGTTACAGTGTAGAGTTACATTGTAGTGTAGCAACTGTAGTGCAGAGTTACAGTGTAGAGTTGCAAATGTAGTGTAGAGTTACAGTGTAGAGTAGCAACTGTAGTGTAGAGTTACAGTGTAGAGTATCAACTGTAGTGTAGAGTTACATTGTAGAGTAGCAACTGTAGTGTAGAGTTACAGTGTAGAGTAGCAACTGTAGTGCAGAGTTAGAGTGTAGAGTAACAACTGTAGTGTAGAGTTACAGTGTAGAGTAGCAACTGTAGTGTAGAGTTACAGTCTAGAGTAGCAACTGTAGTGTAGAGTTACAGTGTAGAGTAACAACTGTAGTGCAGAGTTACATTGTAGAGTAGCAACTGTAGTGTTGAGTAGCAACTGTTGTGTAGAGTTACATTGTAGAGTAGCAACTGTATTGTAGAGTTACATTGTAGAGTAACAGCTGCAGTGCAGTTACAGTGTAGAGTAGCAACTGTAGTGTAGAGTTACATTGTAGAGTAGCAACTGTAGTGTAGCGTTACATTGTAGAGTAGCAACTGTACTGTAGAGTTACAGTGTAGAGGAGCAACTGTAGTGTAGAGACAGTGTAGAGTAGCAACTGTAGTGTGGAGTTAAAGTGTAGAGTAGCAACTGTAGTGTAGAGTTACATTGTAGAGTAGCAACTGTAGTGCAGAGTTACAGTATAGAGTTGCAACTGTAGTGTAGAGTTACAGTGTAGAGTAGCAACTGTAGTGTAGAGTTACATTGTAGAGTAGCAACTGTAGTTTAGAGTAGCAACTGTAGTGTAGAGTTACAGTGTAGAGTAGCAACTGTAGTGCAGAGTTAGAGTGTAGAGTAACAACTGTAGTGTAGAGTTACAGTGTAGAGTAGCAACTGTAGTGTAGAGTTACAGTGTAGAGTATTACCTGTAGTGTAGAGTTACAGTGTAGAGTATCAACTGTAGTGTAGAGTTACATTGTAGAGTAGCAACTGTAGTTTAGAGTAGCAACTGTAGTGTTGAGTTACAGTGTAGAGTAGCAACTGTAGTGTACAGTTACAGTGTAGAGTAACATCTGTAGTGCAGAGTTACATTGTAGAGTAGCAACTGTAGTGTTGAGTAGCAACTGTTGTGTAGAGTTACATTGTAGAGTAGCACCTGTATTGTAGAGTTACATTGTAGAGTAACAGCTGCAGTGCAGAGTTACATTGTAGAGTAGGAACTGTAGTGCAGAGTTACAGTGTAGAGTAGCAACTGTAGTGTAGAGTTACATTGTAGAGTAGCAACTGTAGTGTAGCGTTACATTGTAGAGTAGCAACTGTACTGTAGAGTTACAGTGTAGAGGAGCAACTGTAGTGTAGAGTTACAGTGTAGAGGAGCAACTGTAGTGTAGAGACAGTGTAGAGTAGCAACTGTAGTGTGGAATTACAGTATAGAGTTGCAACTATAGTGTAGAGTTACAGTGTAGAGTAGCAACTGTAGTGTAGAGTTACAGTGTAGAGTATCAACTGTAGTGTAGAGTTACATTGTAGAGTAGCAACTGTAGTGTAGAGTAGCAACTGTAGTGTAGAGTTACAGTGTAGAGTAGCAACTGTAGTGCAGAGTTAGAGTGTAGAGTAACAACTGTAGTGTAGAGTTACAGTGTAGATTAGCAACTGTAGTGTAGAGTTACGGGGTAGAGTAGCAACTGTAGTGTAGAGTTACAGTGTAGAGTAATAGCTGTAGTGTAGAGTTACATTGTAGAGTGGCAACTGTAGTGTAGAGTTTCAGTGTAGAGTTGCAACTGTAGTGTAGAGTTATATTTTAGAGTAGCAACTGTAGTGTAGAGTTACAGTTTAGAGTAGCAACTGTAGTGTGGAGTTACAGTGTAGAGTAGCAACTGTAGTGTAGAGTTACAGTGTAGAGTAGCAACTGTAGTGCAGAGTTACAGTGTTGAGTAACAACTGTAGTGCAGAGTTACAGTGTAGAGTAGCAACTGTAGTGTCGAGTTACAGTGTAGAGTAGCAACTGTAGTGCAGAGTTACAGTGTTGAGTAACAACTGTAGTGCAGAGTTACAGTGTAGAGTAGCAACTGTAGTGTAGAGTTACAGTGTATAGTAGCAACTGTAGTGTAGAGTACAGTGTCCAGTAACAACTGTAGTGCAGAGTTACATTGTAGAGTAGCAACTGTTGTGTTGAGTAGCAACTGTATTGTAGAGTTACATTGTAGAGTAATAACTGTTTTGTAGAGTTACATTGTAGAGTAACAGCTGCAGTGCAGAGTCACATTGTAGAGTAGCAACTGGAGTGCAGAGTTACAGTGTAGATAGCAACTGTAGTGTAGAGTTACATTGTAGAGTAGCAACTGTAGTGTAGCGTTACATTGTAGAGTAGCAACTGTACTGTAGAGTTACAGTGTAGAGGAGCAACTGTAGTGTAGAGACAGTGTAGAGTAGCAACTGTAGTGTGGAGTTACAGTGTAGAGTAGCAACTGTAGTGTAGAGTTACATTGTAGAGTAGCAACTGTAGTGCAGAGTTACAGTATAGAGTTGCAACTGTAGTGTAGAGTTACAGTGTAGAGTAGCAACTGTAGTGTAGAGTTACATTGTAGAGTAGCAACTGTAGTTTAGAGTAGCAACTGTAGTGTAGAGTTACAGTGTAGAGTAGCAACTGTTGTGCAGAGTTAGAGTGTAGAGTAACAACTGTAGTGTAGAGTTACAGTGTAGAGTAGCAACTGTAGTGTAGAGTTACAGTGTAGAGTATTACCTGTAGTGTAGAGTTACAGTGTAGAGTATCAACTGTAGTGTAGAGTTACATTGTAGAGTAGCAACTGTAGTTTAGAGTAGCAACTGTAGTGTTGAGTTACAGTGTAGAGTAGCAACTGTAGTGTAGAGTTACAGTGTAGAGTAACATCTGTAGTGCAGAGTTACATTGTAGAGTAGCAGCTGTAGTGTTGAGTAGCAACTGTTGTGTAGAGTTACATTGTAGAGTAGCAACTGTATTGTAGAGTTACATTGTAGAGTAACAGCTGCAGTGCAGAGTTACATTGTAGAGTAGGAACTGTAGTGCAGAGTTACAGTGTAGAGTAGCAACTGTAGTGTAGAGTTACATTGTAGAGTAGCAACTGTAGTGTAGCGTTACATTGTAGGGTAGCAACTGTACTGTAGAGTTACAGTGTAGAGGAGCAACTGTAGTGTAGAGTTACAGTGTAGAGGAGCAACTGTAGTGTAGAGACAGTGTAGAGTAGCAACTGTAGTGTGGAATTACAGTATAGAGTTGCAACTATAGTGTAGAGTTACAGTGTAGAGTAGCAACTGTAGTGTAGAGTTACAGTGTAGAGTATCAACTGTAGTGTAGAGTTACATTGTAGAGTAGCAACTGTAGTGTAGAGTAGCAACTGTAGTGTAGAGTTACAGTGTAGAGTAGCAACTGTAGTGCAGAGTTGGAGTGTAGAGTAACAACTGTAGTGTAGAGTTACAGTGTAGATTAGCAACTGTAGTGTAGAGTTACGGGGAAGAGTAGCAACTGTAGTGTAGAGTTACAGTGTAGAGTAATAGCTGTAGTGTAGAGTTACATTGTAGAGTGGCAACTGTAGTGTAGAGTTTCAGTGTAGAGTTGCAACTGTAGTGTAGAGTTATATTTTAGAGTAGCAACTGTAGTGTAGAGTTACAGTTTAGATTAGCAACTGTAGTGTGGAGTTACAGTGTAGAGTAGCAACTGTAGTGTAGAGTTACAGTGTAGAGTAGCAACTGTAGTGCAGAGTTACAGTGTTGAGTAACAACTGTAGTGCAGAGTTACAGTGTAGAGTAGCAACTGTAGTGTAGAGTTACAGTGTATAGTAGCAACTGTAGTGTAGAGTACAGTGTCCAGTAACAACTGTAGTGCAGAGTTACATTGTAGAGTAGCAACTGTTGTGTTGAGTAGCAACTGTATTGTAGAGTTACATTGTAGAGTAGCAACTGTTTTGTAGAGTTACATTGTAGAGTAACAGCTGCAGTGCAGAGTCACATTGTAGAGTAGCAACTGGAGTGCAGAGTTACAGTGTAGAGTAGCAACTGTAGTGTAGAGTTACATAGTAGAGTAGCAACTGTAGTGTATAGACAGTGTAGAGTAGCAACCTGAGTGTGGAGTTACAGTGTAGAGTAGCAGCTGTAGTGCAGAGTTACAGAGTAGAGTAACAACTGTAGTGCAGAGTTACATTGTAGAGTAGCAACTGTAGTGTTGAGTAGCAACTGTTGTGTAGAGTTACATTGTAGAGTAGCAACTGTATTGTAGAGTTACAGTGTAGAGGAGCAACTGTACTGTAGAGTTACAGTGTAGAGGAGCAACTGTAGTGCAGAGTTACAGTGTAGAGTAGAAACTGTAGTGTAGAGTTACATTGTAGAGTAGCAACTGTAGTGTAGCGTTACATTGTAGAGTAGCAACTGTACTGTAGAGTTACAGTGTAGAGGAGCAACTGTAGTGTAGAGACAGTGTAGAGTAGCAACTGTAGTCTGGAGTTACAGTGTAGAGTAGTAGCTGTAGTGTAGAGTTGCAGCTGTAATGTAGAGTTACAGTGTATAGTAGAAACTGTAATGTGGAGTTACAGTGTAGAGTAACAACTGTAGTGTAGAGTTACAGTGTAGACTAACAACTGTAGTGTAGAGTTACAGTGTAGAGTAGCAACTGTAGTGTAGAGTTGCAGTGTAGAGTTGCAACTGTAGTGTAGAGTTACAGTGTAGAGTTGCAACTGTAGTGTAGAGTTACAGTGTAGAGTAGCAACTGTAGTGTAGAGACAGTGTAGAGTAGCAACTGTAGTGTGGAGTTACAGTGTAGAGGAGCAACTGTAGTGTAGAGACAGTGTAGAGTAGCAACTGTAGTATGGAATTACAGTATAGAGTTGCAACTGTAGTGTAGAGTTACAGTGTAGAGTAGCAACTGTAGTGTAGAGTTACAGTGTAGAGTATCAACTGTAGTGTAGAGTTACAGTGTAGAGTAGCAACTGTAGTGCAGAGTTAGAGTTTAGAGTAACAACTGTAGTGTAGAGTTACAGTGTAGAGTAGCAACTGTAGTGTAGAGTTACAGTGTAGAGTAGCAACTGTAGTGTAGAGACAGTGTAGAGTAGCAACTGTAGTGTGGAGTTACAGTGTAGAGTAGCAACTGTAGTGTAGAGTTACATTGTAGAGTAGCAACTGTAGTGCAGAGTTACAGTATAGAGTTGCAACTGTAGTGTAGAGTTACATTGTAGAGTAGCAACTGTAGTGTAGAGTTACGGGGTAGAGTAGCAACTGTAGTGTAGAGTTACAGTGTAGAGTATCAGCTGTAGTGTAGAGTTACAGTGTAGAATAGCAACTGTAGTGTAGAGTTACATTGTAGAGCAGCAACTGTAGTGTAGAGTTACATTGTAGAGTGTAACTGTAGTGTAGCGTTACATTGTAGAGTAGCAACTGTACTGTAGAGTTACAGTGTAGAGGAGCAACTGTAGTGTATAGACAGTGTAGAGTAGCAACTGTAGTGTGGAGTTACAGTGTAGAGTAGCAACTGTAGTGTAGAGTTACATTGTAGTGTAGCAACTGTAGTGCAGAGTTACAGTGTAGAGTTGCAACTGTAGTGTAGAGTTACAGTGTAGAGTAGCAACTGTAGTGTAGAGTTACAGTGTAGAGTATCAACTGTAGTGTAGAGTTACATTGTAGAGTAGCAACTGTAGTGTAGAGTAGCAACTGTAGTGTAGAGTTACAGTGTAGAGTAGCAACTGTAGTGCAGAGTTAGAGTGTAGAGTAACAACTGTAGTGTAGAGTTACAGTGTAGAGTAGCAACTGTAGTGTAGAGTTACAGTCTAGAGTAGCAACTGTAGTGTAGAGTTACAGTGTAGAGTAACAACTGTAGTGCAGAGTTACATTGTAGAGTAGCAACTGTAGTGTTGAGTAGCAACAGTTGTGTAGAGTTACATTGTAGAGTAGCAACTGTATTGTAGAGTTACATTGTAGAGTAACAGCTGCAGTGCAGAGTTACAGTGTAGAGTAGCAACTGTAGTGTAGAGTTACATTGTAGAGTAACAACTGTACTGTAGCGTTACATTGTAGAGTAGGAACTGTACTGTAGAGTTACAGTGTAGAGGAGCAACTGTAGTGTAGAGACAGTGTAGAGTAGCAACTGTAGTGTGGAGTTACAGTGTAGAGTAGCAACTGTAGTGTAGAGTTACATTGTAGAGTAGCAACTGTAGTGCAGAGTTACAGTATAGAGTTGCAACTGTAGTGTAGAGTTACAGTGTAGAGTAGCAACTGTAGTGTAGAGTTACATTGTAGAGTAGCAACTGTAGTTTAGAGTAGCAACTGTAGTGTAGAGTTAGAGTGTAGAGTAGCAACTGTAGTGCAGAGTTAGAGTGTAGAGTAACAACTGTAGTGTAGAGTTACAGTGTAGAGTAGCAACTGTAGTGAAGAGTTACAGTGTAGAGTATCAACTGTAGTGTAGAGTTACAGTGTAGAGTATCAACTGTAGTGTAGAGTTACATTGTAGAGTAGCAACTGTAGTTTAGAGTAGCAACTGTAGTGTAGAGTTACATTGTAGAGTAGCAACTGTAGTGTAGAGTTACAGTGTAGAGTAACATCTGTAGTGCAGAGTTACATTGTAGAGTAGCAACTGTAGTGTTGAGTAGCAACTGTTGTGTAGAGTTACATTGTAGAGTAGCAACTGTATTGTAGAGTTACATTGTAGAGTAACAGCTGCAGTGCAGAGTTACATTGTAGAGTAGGAACTGTAGTGCAGAGTTACAGTGTAGAGTAGCAACTGTAGTGTAGAGTTACATTGTAGAGTAGCAACTGTAGTGTAGCGTTACATTGTAGAGTATCAACTGTAGTGTAGAGTTACATTGTAGAGTAGCAACTGTAGTGTAGAGTTAGATTGTAGAGTAGCAATTGTAGTGTAGAGTAGCAACTGTAGTGTAGAGTTACATTGTAGAGTAACAACTGTAGTGCAGAGTTACAGTGTAGAGTAACAACTGTAGTGCAGAGTTACAGTGTAGAGTAGCAACTGTAGTGTAGAGTTACAGTTTAGAGTAGCAACTGTAGTGTAGAGTACAGTGTCGAGTAACAGCTGCAGTGCAGAGTTACATTGTAGAGTAGTAACTGTAGTGCAGAGTTACATTGTAGAGTAGCAACTGTAGTGTAGAGTTACATTGTAGAGTAGCAACTGTAGTGTAGCGTTACACTCGAGAGTAGCAACTGTACTGTAGAGTTACAGTGTAGAGGAGCGACTGTAGTGTATAGACAGTGTAGAGTAGCAACTGTAGTGTGGAGTTACAGTGTAGAGTAGCAACTGTAGTGTAGAGTTACATTGTAGTGTAGCAACTGTAGTGCAGAGTTACAGTGTAGAGTTGCAACTGTAGTGTAGAGTTACAGTGTAGAGTTGCAACTGTAGTGTAGAGTTACTGTGTAGAGTATCAACTGTAGTGTAGAGTTACATTGTAGAGTAGCAACTGTAGTGTAGAGTAGCAACTGTAGTGTAGAGTTACAGTGTAGAGTAGCAACTGTAGTGCAGAGTTAGAGTGTAGAGTAACAACTGTAGTGTAGAGTTACAGTGTAGAGTAGCAACTGTAGTGTAGAGTTACAGTCTATAGTAGCAACTGTAGTGTAGAGTTACAGTGTAGAGTAACAACTGTAGTGCAGAGTTACATTGTAGAGTAGCAACTGTAGTGTTGAGTAGCAACTGTTGTGTAGAGTTACATTGTAGAGTAGCAACTGTATTGTAGAGTTACATTGTAGAGTAACAGCTGCAGTGCAGAGTTACAGTGTAGAGTAGCAACTGTAGTGTAGAGTTACATTGTAGAGTAGCAACTGTAGTGTAGCGTTACATTGTAGAGTAGCAACTGTACTGTAGAGTTACAGTGTAGAGGAGCAACTGTAGTGTAGAGACAGTGTAGAGTAGCAACTGTAGTGTGGAGTTACAGTGTAGAGTAGCAACTGTAGTGTAGAGTTACATTGTAGAGTAGCAACTGTAGTGCAGAGTTACAGTATAGAGTTGCAACTGTAGTGTAGAGTTACAGTGTAGAGTAGCAACTGTAGTGTAGAGTTACATTGTAGAGTAGCAACTGTAGTGTAGAGTTACAGTGTAGAGTAGCAACTGTAGTGCAGAGTTAGAGTGTAGAGTAACAACTGTAGTGTAGAGTTACAGTGTAGAGTAGCAACTGTAGTGTAGAGTTACAGTGTAGAGTATCAACTGTAGTGTAGAGTTACAGTGTAGAGTATCAACTGTAGTGTAGAGTTACATTGTAGAGTAGCAACTGTAGTTTAGAGTAGCAACTGTAGTGTAGAGTTACAGTGTAGAGTAGCAACTGTAGTGTAGAGTTACAGTGTAGAGTAACATCTGTAGTGCAGAGTTACATTGTAGAGTAGCAACTGTAGTGTTGAGTAGCAACTGTTGTGTAGAGTTACATTGTAGAGTAGCAACTGTATTGTAGAGTTACATTGTAGAGTAACAGCTGCAGTGCAGAGTTACATTGTAGAGTAGGAACTGTAGTGCAGAGTTACAGTGTAGAGTAGCAACTGTAGTGTAGAGTTACATTGTAGAGTAGCAACTGTAGTGTAGCGTTACATTGAAGAGTAGCAACTGTACTGTAGAGTTACAGTGTAGAGGAGCAACTGTAGTGTAGAGTTACAGTGTAGAGGAGCAACTGTAGTGTAGAGACAGTGTAGAGTAGCAACTGTAGTGTGGAATTACAGTATAGAGTTGCAACTGTAGTGTAGAGTTACAGTGTAGAGTAGCAACTGTAGTGTTGAGTTACAGTGTAGTGTATCAACTGTAGTGTAGAGTTACATTGTAGAGTAGCAACTGTAGTGTAGAGTAGCAACTGTAGTGTAGAGTTACAGTGTAGAGTAGCAACTGTAGTGCAGAGTTAGAGTGTAGAGTAACAACTGTAGTGTAGAGTTACATTGTAGAGTAGCAACTGTAGTGTAGAGTTACATTGTAGAGTAGCAACTGTAGTGTAGCGTTACATTGAAGAGTAGCAACTGTACTGTAGAGTTACAGTGTAGAGGAGCAACTGTAGTGTAGAGTTACAGTGTAGAGGAGCAACTGTAGTGTAGAGACAGTGTAGAGTAGCAACTGTAGTGTGGAATTACAGTATAGAGTTGCAACTGTAGTGTAGAGTTACAGTGTAGAGTAGCAACTGTAGTGTTGAGTTACAGTGTAGTGTATCAACTGTAGTGTAGAGTTACATTGTAGAGTAGCAACTGTAGTGTAGAGTAGCAACTGTAGTGTAGAGTTACAGTGTAGAGTAGCAACTGTAGTGCAGAGTTAGAGTGTAGAGTAACAACTGTAGTGTAGAGTTACATTGTAGAGTAGCAACTGTAGTGTAGAGTTACAGTGTAGAGTAGCAACTGTAGTGTAGAGACAGTGTAGAGTAGCAACTGTAGTGTGGAGTTACAGTGTAGAGGAGCAACTGTAGTGTAGAGACAGTGTAGAGTAGCAACTGTAGTGTGGAATTACAGTATAGAGTTGCAACTGTAGTGTAGAGTTACAGTGTAGAGTAGCAACTGTAGTGTAGAGTTACAGTGTAGAGTATCAACTGTAGTGTAGAGTTACATTGTAGAGTAGCAACTGTAGTGTAGAGTAGCAACTGTAGTGTAGAGTTACAGTGTAGAGTAGCAACTGTAGTGCAGAGTTAGAGTTTAGAGTAACAACTGTAGTGTAGAGTTACAGTGTAGAGTAGCAACTGTAGTGTAGAGTTACAGTGTAGAGTAGCAACTGTAGTGTAGAGTTACATTGTAGAGTAGCAACTGTAGTGTGGAGTTACAGTGTAGAGTAGCAACTGTAGTATAGAGTTACATTGTAGAGTAGCAACTGTAGTGCAGAGTTACAGTATAGAGTTGCAACTGTTATGTAGAGTTACATTGTAGAGTAGCAACTGTAGTGTAGAGTTACGGGGTAGAGTAGCAACTGTAGTGTAGAGTTACAGTGTAGAGTAATAGCTGTAGTGTAGAGTTACATTGTAGAGTAGCAACTGTAGTGTAGAGTTACAGTGTAGAATAGCAACTGTAGTGTAGAGTTACATTGTAGAGTAGCAACTGTAGTGTAGAGTTACATTGTAGAGTAGCAACTGTAGTGTAGCGTTACATTGTAGAGTAGCAACTGTACTGTAGAGTTACAGTGTAGAGGAGCAACTGTAGTGTATAGACAGTGTAGAGTAGCAACTGTAGTGTGGAGTTACAGTGATGAGTAGCAACTGTAGTGTAGAGTTACATTGTAGTGTAGCAACTGTAGTGCAGAGTTACAGTGTAGAGTTGCAACTGTAGTGTAGAGTTACAGTGTAGAGTAGCAACTGTAGTGTAGAGTTACAGTGTAGAGTATCAACTGTAGTGTAGAGTTACATTGTAGAGTAGCAACTGTAGTGTAGAGTAGCAACTGTAGTGTAGAGTTACAGTGTAGAGTAGCAACTGTAGTGCAGAGTTAGAGTGTAGAGTAACAACTGTAGTGTAGAGTTACAGTGTAGAGTAGCAACTGTAGTGTAGAGTTACAGTCTAGAGTAGCAACTGTAGTGTAGAGTTACAGTGTAGAGTAACAACTGTAGTGCAGAGTTACATTGTAGAGTAGCAACTGTAGTGTTGAGTAGCAACTGTTGTGTAGAGTTACATTGTAGAGTAGCAACTGTATTGTAGAGTTACATTGTAGAGTAACAGCTGCAGTGCAGAGTTACATTGTAGAGTAGGAACTGTAGTGCAGAGTTACAGTGTAGAGTAGCAACTGTAGTGTAGAGTTACATTGTAGAGTAGCAACTGTAGTGTAGCGTTACATTGAAGAGTAGCAACTGTACTGTAGAGTTACAGTGTAGAGGAGCAACTGTAGTGTAGAGTTACAGTGTAGAGGAGCAACTGTAGTGTAGAGACAGTGTAGAGTAGCAACTGTAGTGTGGAATTACAGTATAGAGTTGCAACTGTAGTGTAGAGTTACAGTGTAGAGTAGCAACTGTAGTGTTGAGTTACAGTGTAGTGTATCAACTGTAGTGTAGAGTTACATTGTAGAGTAGCAACTGTAGTGTAGAGTAGCAACTGTAGTGTAGAGTTACAGTGTAGAGTAGCAACTGTAGTGCAGAGTTAGAGTGTAGAGTAACAACTGTAGTGTAGAGTTACATTGTAGAGTAGCAACTGTAGTGTAGAGTTACATTGTAGAGTAGCAACTGTAGTGTAGCGTTACATTGAAGAGTAGCAACTGTACTGTAGAGTTACAGTGTAGAGGAGCAACTGTAGTGTAGAGTTTCAGTGTAGAGGAGCAACTGTAGTGTAGAGACAGTGTAGAGTAGCAACTGTAGTGTGGAATTACAGTATAGAGTTGCAACTGTAGTGTAGAGTTACAGTGTAGAGTAGCAACTGTAGTGTTGAGTTACAGTGTAGTGTATCAACTGTAGTGTAGAGTTACATTGTAGAGTAGCAACTGTAGTGTAGAGTAGCAACTGTAGTGTAGAGTTACAGTGTAGAGTAGCAACTGTAGTGCAGAGTTAGAGTGTAGAGTAACAACTGTAGTGTAGAGTTACATTGTAGAGTAGCAACTGTAGTGTAGAGTTACAGTGTAGAGTAGCAACTGTAGTGTAGAGACAGTGTAGAGTAGCAACTGTAGTGTGGAGTTACAGTGTAGAGGAGCAACTGTAGTGTAGAGACAGTGTAGAGTAGCAACTGTAGTGTGGAATTACAGTATAGAGTTGCAACTGTAGTGTAGAGTTACAGTGTAGAGTAGCAACTGTAGTGTAGAGTTACAGTGTAGAGTATCAACTGTAGTGTAGAGTTACATTGTAGAGTAGCAACTGTAGTGTAGAGTAGCAACTGTAGTGTAGAGTTACAGTGTAGAGTAGCAACTGTAGTGCAGAGTTAGAGTTTAGAGTAACAACTGTAGTGTAGAGTTACAGTGTAGAGTAGCAACTGTAGTGTAGAGTTACAGTGTAGAGTAGCAACTGTAGTGTAGAGTTACATTGTAGAGTAGCAACTGTAGTGTGGAGTTACAGTGTAGAGTAGCAACTGTAGTATAGAGTTACATTGTAGAGTAGCAACTGTAGTGCAGAGTTACAGTATAGAGTTGCAACTGTTATGTAGAGTTACATTGTAGAGTAGCAACTGTAGTGTAGAGTTACGGGGTAGAGTAGCAACTGTAGTGTAGAGTTACAGTGTAGAGTAATAGCTGTAGTGTAGAGTTACATTGTAGAGTAGCAACTGTAGTGTAGAGTTACAGTGTAGAATAGCAACTGTAGTGTAGAGTTACATTGTAGAGTAGCAACTGTAGTGTAGAGTTACATTGTAGAGTAGCAACTGTAGTGTAGCGTTACATTGTAGAGTAGCAACTGTACTGTAGAGTTACAGTGTAGAGGAGCAACTGTAGTGTATAGACAGTGTAGAGTAGCAACTGTAGTGTGGAGTTACAGTGATGAGTAGCAACTGTAGTGTAGAGTTACATTGTAGTGTAGCAACTGTAGTGCAGAGTTACAGTGTAGAGTTGCAACTGTAGTGTAGAGTTACAGTGTAGAGTAGCAACTGTAGTGTAGAGTTACAGTGTAGAGTATCAACTGTAGTGTAGAGTTACATTGTAGAGTAGCAACTGTAGTGTAGAGTAGCAACTGTAGTGTAGAGTTACAGTGTAGAGTAGCAACTGTAGTGCAGAGTTAGAGTGTAGAGTAACAACTGTAGTGTAGAGTTACAGTGTAGAGTAGCAACTGTAGTGTAGAGTTACAGTCTAGAGTAGCAACTGTAGTGTAGAGTTACAGTGTAGAGTAACAACTGTAGTGCAGAGTTACATTGTAGAGTAGCAACTGTAGTGTTGAGTAGCAACTGTTGTGTAGAGTTACATTGTAGAGTAGCAGCTGTATTGTAGAGTTACATTGTAGAGTAACAGCTGCAGTGCAGAGTTACAGTGTAGAGTAGCAACTGTAGTGTAGAGTTACATTGTAGAGTAGCAACATTAGTGTAGCGTTACATTGTAGAGTAGCAACTGTACTGTAGAGTTACAGTGTAGAGGAGCAACTGTAGTGTAGAGACAATGTAGAGTAGCAACTGTAGTGTGGAGTTACAGTGTAGAGTAGCAACTGTAGTGTAGAGTTACATTGTAGAGTAGCAACTGTAGTGCAGAGTTACAGTATAGAGTTGCAACTGTAGTGTAGAGTTACAGTGTAGAGTAGCAACTGTAGTGTAGAGTTACATTGTAGAGTAGCAACTGTAGTTTAGAGTAGCAACTGTGGTGTAGAGTTACAGTGCAGAGTAGCAACTGTAGTGCAGAGTTAGAGTGTAGAGTAACAACTGTAGTGTAGAGTTACAGTGTAGAGTAGCAACTGTAGTGAAGAGTTACAGTGTAGAGTAGCAACTGTAGTGTAGAGTTACAGTGTAGAGTAACATCTGTAGTGCAGAGTTACATTGTTGAGTAGCAACTGTAGTGTTGTGTAGCAACTGTTGTGTAGAGTTACATTGTAGAGTAGCAACTGTATTGTAGAGTTACATTGTAGAGTAACAGCTGCAGTGCAGAGTTACATTGTAGAATAGGAACTGTAGTGCAGAGTTACAGTGTAGAGTAGCAACTGTAGTGTAGAGTTACATTGTAGAGTAGCAACTGTAGTGTAGCGTTACATTGTAGAGTAGCAACTGTAGTGTAGAGTTACATTGTAGAGTAGCAACTGTACTGTAGAGTTACAGTGTAGAGGAGCAACTGTAGTGTTGAGTTACAGTGTAGAGGAGCAACTGTAGTGTAGAGACAGTGTAGAGTAGCAACTGTAGTGTAGAGTTACAGTGTAGAGTATCAACTGTAAGTGTAGAGTTACATTGTAGAGTAGCAACTGTAGTGTAGAGTAGCAACTGTATTGTAGAGTTACAGTATAGAGTAGCAACTGTAGTGCAGAGTAAGAGTGTAGAGTAACAACTGTAGTGTAGAGTTACAGTGTAGAGTAGCAACTGTAGTGTAGAGTTACAGTGTAGAGTAGCAACTGTAGTGTAGAGACAGTGTAGAGTAGCAACTGTAGTGTGGAGTTACAGTGTAGAGTAGCAACTGTAGTGTAGAATTACATTGTAGAGTAACAACTGTAGTGCAGAGTTACAGTGTAGAGTAGCAACTGTAGTGTAGAGTTACAGTGTAGTGGAGCAACTGTAGTGTATAGACAGTGTAGAGTAGCAACTGTAGTGTGGAGTTACAGTGTAGAGTAGCAACTGTAGTGTAGAGTTACATTGTAGAGTAGCAACTGTAGTTTAGAGTAGCAACTGTAGTGTAGAGTTACAGTGTAGAGTAGCAACTGTAGTGCAGAGTTACAGTGTAGAGTAGCAACTGTAGTGTAGAGTTACAGTGTAGAGTATCAACTGTAGTGTAGAGTTACAGTGTAGAGTATCAACTGTAGTGTAGAGTTACATTGTAGAGTAGCAACTGTAGTTTAGAGTAGCAACTGTAGTGTAGAGTTACAGTGTAGAGTAGCAACTGTAGTGTAGAGTTACAGTGTAGAGTAACATCTGTAGTGCAGAGTTACATTGTAGAGTAACAGCTGCTGTGCAGAGTTACATTGTAGAGTAGCAACTGTAGTGCAGAGTTACAGTGTAGAGTAGCAACTGTAGTGTAGAGTTACAGTGTAGAGTAGCAACTGTATTGTAGAGTTACATTGTAGAGTAACAGCTGCAGTGCAGAGTTACATTGTAGAGTAGCAACTGTAGTGCAGAGTTACAGTGTAGAGTAGCAACTGTAGTGTAGAGTTACATTGTAGAGTAGCAACTGTAGTGTAGCGTTACATTGTAGAGTAGCAACTGTACTGTAGAGTTACAGTGTAGAGGAGCAACTGTAGTGTAGAGTTACAGTGTAGAGGAGCAACTGTAGTGTAGAGACAGTGTAGAGTAGCAACTGTAGTGTAGAGTAGCAACTGTAGTGTAGAGTTACAGTGTAGAGTAGCAACTGTAGTGCAGAGTTAGAGTGTAGAGTAACAACTGTAGTGTAGAGTTACAGTGTAGAGTAGCAACTGTAGTGTAGAGTTACAGTCTAGAGTAGCAACTGTAGTGTAGAGTTACAGTGTAGAGTAACAACTGTAGTGCAGAGTTACATTGTAGAGTAGCAACTGTAGTGTTGAGTAGCAACTGTTGTGTAGAGTTACATTGTAGAGTAGCAACTGTATTGTAGAGTTACATTGTAGAGTAACAGCTGCAGTGCAGAGTTACAGTGTAGAGTAGCAACTGTAGTGTAGAGTTACATTGTAGAGTAGCAACTGTAGTGTAGCGTTACATTGTAGAGTAGCAACTGTACTGTAGAGTTACAGTGTAGAGGAGCAACTGTAGTGTAGAGACAGTGTAGAGTAGCAACTGTAGTGTGGAGTTACAGTGTAGAGTAGCAACTGTAGTGTAGAGTTACATTGTAGAGTAGCAACTGTAGTGCAGAGTTACAGTATAGAGTTGCAACTGTAGTGTAGTGTTACAGTGTAGAGTAGCAACTGTAGTGTAGAGTTACATTGTAGAGTAGCAACTGTAGTGTAGAGTTACAGTGTAGAGTAGCAACTGTAGTGCAGAGTTAGAGTGTAGAGTAACAACTGTAGTGTAGAGTTACAGTGTAGAGTAGCAACTGTAGTGTAGAGTTACAGTGTAGAGTATCAACTGTAGTGTAGAGTTACAGTGTAGAGTATCAACTGTAGTGTAGAGTTACATTGTAGAGTAGCAACTGTAGTTTAGAGTAGCAACTGTAGTGTAGAGTTACAGTGTAGAGTAGCAACTGTAGTGTAGAGTTACAGTGTAGAGTAACATCTGTAGTGCAGAGTTACATTGTAGAGTAGCAACTGTAGTGTTGAGTAGCAACTGTTGTGTAGAGTTACATTGTAGAGTAGCAACTGTATTGTAGAGTTACATTGTAGAGTAACAGCTGCAGTGCATAGTTACATTGTAGAGTAGGAACTGTAGTGCAGAGTTACAGTGTAGAGTAGCAACTGTAGTGTAGAGTTACATTGTAGAGTAGCAACTGTAGTGTAGCGTTACATTGAAGAGTAGCAACTGTACTGTAGAGTTACAGTGTAGAGGAGCAACTGTAGTGTAGAGTTACAGTGTAGAGGAGCAACTGTAGTGTAGAGACAGTGTAGAGTAGCAACTGTAGTGTGGAATTACAGTATAGAGTTGCAACTGTAGTGTAGAGTTACAGTGTAGAGTAGCAACTGTAGTGTTGAGTTACAGTGTAGTGTATCAACTGTAGTGTAGAGTTACATTGTAGAGTAGCAACTGTAGTGTAGAGTAGCAACTGTAGTGTAGAGTTACAGTGTAGAGTAGCAACTGTAGTGCAGAGTTAGAGTGTAGAGTAACAACTGTAGTGTAGAGTTACATTGTAGAGTAGCAACTGTAGTGTAGAGTTACAGTGTAGAGTAGCAACTGTAGTGTAGAGACAGTGTAGAGTAGCAACTGTAGTGTGGAGTTACAGTGTAGAGGAGCAACTGTAGTGTAGAGACAGTGTAGAGTAGCAACTGTAGTGTGGAATTACAGTATAGAGTTGCAACTGTAGTGTAGAGTTACAGTGTAGAGTAGCAACTGTAGTGTAGAGTTACAGTGTAGAGTATCAACTGTAGTGTAGAGTTACATTGTAGAGTAGCAACTGTAGTGTAGAGTAGCAACTGTAGTGTAGAGTTACAGTGTAGAGTAGCAACTGTAGTGCAGAGTTAGAGTTTAGAGTAACAACTGTAGTGTAGAGTTACAGTGTAGAGTAGCAACTGTAGTGTAGAGTTACAGTGTAGAGTAGCAACTGTAGTGTAGAGTTACATTGTAGAGTAGCAACTGTAGTGTGGAGTTACAGTGTAGAGTAGCAACTGTAGTATAGAGTTACATTGTAGAGTAGCAACTGTAGTGCAGAGTTACAGTATAGAGTTGCAACTGTTATGTAGAGTTACATTGTAGAGTAGCAACTGTAGTGTAGAGTTACGGGGTAGAGTAGCAACTGTAGTGTAGAGTTACAGTGTAGAGTAATAGCTGTAGTGTAGAGTTACATTGTAGAGTAGCAACTGTAGTGTAGAGTTACAGTGTAGAATAGCAACTGTAGTGTAGAGTTACATTGTAGAGTAGCAACTGTAGTGTAGAGTTACAGTGTAGAGTAGCAACTGTAGTGTAGAGTACAGTGTCGAGTAACAGCTGCAGTGCAGAGTTACATTGTAGAGTAGCAACTGTAGTGCAGAGTTACATTGTAGAGTAGCAACTGTAGTGTAGAGTTACATTGTAGAGTAGCAACTGTAGTGTAGCGTTACATTGTAGAGTAGCAACTGTACTGTAGAGTTACAGTGTAGAGGAGCAACTGTAGTGTATAGACAGTGTAGAGTAGCAACTGTAGTGTGGAGTTACAGTGTAGAGTAGCAACTGTAGTGTAGAGTTACATTGTAGAGTAGCAACTGTAGTGTAGAGTAGCAACTGTAGTGTAGAGTTACAGTGTAGAGTAGCAACTGTAGTGCAGAGTTAGAGTGTAGAGTAACAACTGTAGTGTAGAGTTACAGTGTAGAGTAGCAACTGTAGTGTAGAGTTACAGTCTAGAGTAGCAACTGTAGTGTAGAGTTACAGTGTAGAGTAACAACTGTAGTGCAGAGTTACATTGTAGAGTAGCAACTGTAGTGTTGAGTAGCAACTGTTGTGTAGAGTTACATTGTAGAGTAGCAACTGTATTGTAGAGTTACATTGTAGAGTAACAGCTGCAGTGCAGAGTTACAGTGTAGAGTAGCAACTGTAGTGTAGAGTTACATTGTAGAGTAGCAACATTAGTGTAGCGTTACATTGTAGAGTAGCAACTGTACTGTAGAGTTACAGTGTAGAGGAGCAACTGTAGTGTAGAGACAATGTAGAGTAGCAACTGTAGTGTGGAGTTACAGTGTAGAGTAGCAACTGTAGTGTAGAGTTACATTGTAGAGTAGCAACTGTAGTGCAGAGTTACAGTATAGAGTTGCAACTGTAGTGTAGAGTTACAGTGTAGAGTAGCAACTGTAGTGTAGAGTTACATTGTAGAGTAGCAACTGTAGTTTAGAGTAGCAACTGTGGTGTAGAGTTACAGTGCAGAGTAGCAACTGTAGTGCAGAGTTAGAGTGTAGAGTAACAACTGTAGTGTAGAGTTACAGTGTAGAGTAGCAACTGTAGTGAAGAGTTACAGTGTAGAGTAGCAACTGTAGTGTAGAGTTACAGTGTAGAGTAACATCTGTAGTGCAGAGTTACATTGTTGAGTAGCAACTGTAGTGTTGTGTAGCAACTGTTGTGTAGAGTTACATTGTAGAGTAGCAACTGTATTGTAGAGTTACATTGTAGAGTAACAGCTGCAGTGCAGAGTTACATTGTAGAGTAGGAACTGTAGTGCAGAGTTACAGTGTAGAGTAGCAACTGTAGTGTAGAGTTACATTGTAGAGTAGCAACTGTAGTGTAGCGTTACATTGTAGAGTAGCAACTGTAGTGTAGAGTTACATTGTAGAGTAGCAACTGTACTGTAGAGTTACAGTGTAGAGGAGCAACTGTAGTGTTGAGTTACAGTGTAGAGGAGCAACTGTAGTGTAGAGACAGTGTAGAGTAGCAACTGTAGTGTAGAGTTACAGTGTAGAGTATCAACTGTAAGTGTAGAGTTACATTGTAGAGTAGCAACTGTAGTGTAGAGTAGCAACTGTATTGTAGAGTTACAGTATAGAGTAGCAACTGTAGTGCAGAGTAAGAGTGTAGAGTAACAACTGTAGTGTAGAGTTACAGTGTAGAGTAGCAACTGTAGTGTAGAGTTACAGTGTAGAGTAGCAACTGTAGTGTAGAGACAGTGTAGAGTAGCAACAGTAGTGTGGAGTTACAGTGTAGAGTAGCAACTGTAGTGTAGAATTACATTGTAGAGTAACAACTGTAGTGCAGAGTTACAGTGTAGAGTAACAACTGTAGTGCAGAGTTACAGTGTGGAGTAGCAACTGTAGTGTAGAGTTACAGTGTAGAGTAGCAACTGTAGTGTAGAGTACAGTGTCGAGTAACAGCTGCAGTGCAGAGTTACATTGTAGAGTAGCAACTGTAGTGTGGAGTTACAGTGTAGAGTAGCAACTGTAGTGTAGAGTTACATTGTAGAGTAGCAACTGTAGTTTAGAGTAGCAACTGTAGTGTAGAGTTACAGTGTAGAGTAGCAACTGTAGTGCAGAGTTACAGTGTAGAGTAGCAACTGTAGTGTAGAGTTACAGTGTAGAGTATCAACTGTAGTGTAGAGTTACAGTGTAGAGTATCAACTGTAGTGTAGAGTTACATTGTAGAGTAGCAACTGTAGTTTAGAGTAGCAACTGTAGTGTAGAGTTACAGTGTAGAGTAGCAACTGTAGTGTAGAGTTACAGTGTAGAGTAACATCTGTAGTGCAGAGTTACATTGTAGAGTAACAGCTGCTGTGCAGAGTTACATTGTAGAGTAGCAACTGTAGTGCAGAGTTACAGTGTAGAGTAGCAACTGTAGTGTAGAGTTACAGTGTAGAGTAGCAACTGTATTGTAGAGTTACATTGTAGAGTAACAGCTGCAGTGCAGAGTTACATTGTAGAGTAGCAACTGTAGTTCAGAGTTACAGTGTAGAGTAGCAACTGTAGTGTAGAGTTACATTGTAGAGTAGCAACTGTAGTGTAGCGTTACATTGTAGAGTAGCAACTGTACTGTAGAGTTACAGTGTAGAGGAGCAACTGTAGTGTAGAGTTACAGTGTAGAGGAGCAACTGTAGTGTAGAGACAGTGTAGAGTAGCAACTGTAGTGTAGAGTAGCAACTGTAGTGTAGAGTTACAGTGTAGAGTAGCAACTGTAGTGCAGAGTTAGAGTGTAGAGTAACAACTGTAGTGTAGAGTTACAGTGTAGAGTAGCAACTGTAGTGTAGAGTTACAGTCTAGAGTAGCAACTGTAGTGTAGAGTTACAGTGTAGAGTAACAACTGTAGTGCAGAGTTACATTGTAGAGTAGCAACTGTAGTGTTGAGTAGCAACTGTTGTGTAGAGTTACATTGTAGAGTAGCAACTGTATTGTAGAGTTACATTGTAGAGTAACAGCTGCAGTGCAGAGTTACAGTGTAGAGTAGCAACTGTAGTGTAGAGTTACATTGTAGAGTAGCAACTGTAGTGTAGCGTTACATTGTAGAGTAGCAACTGTACTGTAGAGTTACAGTGTAGAGGAGCAACTGTAGTGTAGAGACAGTGTAGAGTAGCAACTGTAGTGTGGAGTTACAGTGTAGAGTAGCAACTGTAGTGTAGAGTTACATTGTAGAGTAGCAACTGTAGTGCAGAGTTACAGTATAGAGTTGCAACTGTAGTGTAGAGTTACAGTGTAGAGTAGCAACTGTAGTGTAGAGTTACATTGTAGAGTAGCAACTGTAGTGTAGAGTTACATTGTAGAGTAGCAACTGTACTGTAGAGTTACAGTGTAGAGGAGCAACTGTAGTGTTGAGTTACAGTGTAGAGGAGCAACTGTAGTGTAGAGACAGTGTAGAGTAGCAACTGTAGTGTAGAGTTACAGTGTAGAGTATCAACTGTAAGTGTAGAGTTACATTGTAGAGTAGCAACTGTAGTGTAGAGTAGCAACTGTATTGTAGAGTTACAGTATAGAGTAGCAACTGTAGTGCAGAGTAAGAGTGTAGAGTAACAACTGTAGTGTAGAGTTACAGTGTAGAGTAGCAACTGTAGTGTAGAGTTACAGTGTAGAGTAGCAACTGTAGTGTAGAGACAGTGTAGAGTAGCAACTGTAGTGTGGAGTTACAGTGTAGAGTAGCAACTGTAGTGTAGAATTACATTGTAGAGTAACAACTGTAGTGCAGAGTTACAGTGTAGAGTAACAACTGTAGTGCAGAGTTACAGTGTAGAGTAGCAACTGTAGTGTAGAGTTACAGTGTAGAGTAGCAACTGTAGTGTAGAGTACAGTGTCGAGTAACAGCTGCAGTGCAGAGTTACATTGTAGAGTAGCAACTGTAGTGCAGAGTTACATTGTAGAGTAGCAACTGTAGTGTAGAGTTACATTGTAGAGTAGCAACTGTAGTGTAGCGTTACATTGTAGAGTAGCAACTGTACTGTAGAGTTACAGTGTAGAGGAGCAACTGTAGTGTATAGACAGTGTAGAGTAGCAACTGTAGTGTGGAGTTACAGTGTAGAGTAGCAACTGTAGTGTAGAGTTACATTGTAGAGTAGCAACTGTAGTTTAGAGTAGCAACTGTAGTGTAGAGTTACAGTGTAGAGTAGCAACTGTAGTGCAGAGTTACAGTGTAGAGTAGCAACTGTAGTGTAGAGTTACAGTGTAGAGTATCAACTGTAGTGTAGAGTTACAGTGTAGAGTAGCAACTGTAGTGTAGAGTTACAGTGTAGAGTAACATCTGTAGTGCAGAGTTACATTGTAGAGTAACAGCTGCTGTGCAGAGTTACATTGTAGAGTAGCAACTGTAGTGCAGAGTTACAGTGTAGAGTAGCAACTGTAGTGTAGAGTTACAGTGTAGAGTAGCAACTGTATTGTAGAGTTACATTGTAGAGTAACAGCTGCAGTGCAGAGTTACATTGTAGAGTAGCAACTGTAGTTCAGAGTTACAGTGTAGAGTAGCAACTGTAGTGTAGAGTTACATTGTAGAGTAGCAACTGTAGTGTAGCGTTACATTGTAGAGTAGCAACTGTACTGTAGAGTTACAGTGTAGAGGAGCAACTGTAGTGTAGAGTTACAGTGTAGAGGAGCAACTGTAGTGTAGAGACAGTGTAGAGTAGCAACTGTAGTGTAGAGTAGCAACTGTAGTGTAGAGTTACAGTGTAGAGTAGCAACTGTAGTGCAGAGTTAGAGTGTAGAGTAACAACTGTAGTGTAGAGTTACAGTGTAGAGTAGCAACTGTAGTGTAGAGTTACAGTCTAGAGTAGCAACTGTAGTGTAGAGTTACAGTGTAGAGTAACAACTGTAGTTGTAGAGTTACAGTTGTAGAGTAGACAACTGTATTGTAGAGTTACATTGTAGAGTAACAGCTGCAGTGCAGAGTTACAGTGTAGAGTAGCAACTGTAGTGTAGAGTTACATTGTAGAGTAGCAACTGTAGTGTAGCGTTACATTGTAGAGTAGCAACTGTACTGTAGAGTTACAGTGTAGAGGAGCAACTGTAGTGTAGAGACAGTGTAGAGTAGCAACTGTAGTGTGGAGTTACAGTGTAGAGTAGCAACTGTAGTGTAGAGTTACATTGTAGAGTAGCAACTGTAGTGCAGAGTTACAGTATAGAGTTGCAACTGTAGTGTAGAGTTACAGTGTAGAGTAGCAACTGTAGTGTAGAGTTACATTGTAGAGTAGCAACTGTAGTTTAGAGTAGCAACTGTAGTGTAGAGTTACAGTGTAGAGTAGCAACTGTAGTGCAGAGTTAGAGTGTAGAGTAACAACTGTAGTGTAGAGTTACAGTGTAGAGTAGCAACTGTATTGAAGAGTTACAGTGTAGAGTATCAACTGTAGTGTAGAGTTACAGTGTAGAGTATCAACTGTAGTGTAGAGTTACATTGTAGTGTAGCAACTGTAGTTTAGAGTAGCAACTGTAGTGTAGAGTTACAGTGTAGAGTAGCAACTGTAGTGTAGAGTTACAGTGTAGAGTAACATCTGTAGTGCAGAGTTACATTGTAGAGTAGCAACTGTAGTGTTGAGTAGCAACTGTTGTGTAGAGTTACATTGTACAGTAGCAACTGTATTGTAGAGTTACATTGTAGAGTAACAGCTGCAGTGCAGAGTTACATTGTAGAGTAGGAACTGTAGTGCAGAGTTACAGTGTAGAGTAGCAACTGTAGTGTACAGTTACATTGTAGAGTAGCAACTGTAGTGTAGCGTTACATTGTAGAGTAGCAACTGTACTGTAGAGTTACAGTGTAGAGGAGCAACTGTAGTGTAGAGTTACAGTGTAGAGGAGCAACTGTAGTGTAGAGACAGTGTAGAGTAGCAACTGTAGTGTGGAATTACAGTATAGAGTTGCAACTGTAGTGTAGAGTTACAGTGTAGAGTAGCAACTGTAGTGTAGAGTTACAGTGTAGAGTATCAACTGTAGTGTAGAGTTACATTGTAGAGTAGCAACTGTAGTGTAGAGTAGCAACTGTATTGTAGAGTTACAGTGTAGAGTAGCAACTGTAGTGCAGAGTTAGAGTGTAGAGTAACAACTGTAGTGTAGAGTTACAGTGTAGAGTAGCAACTGTAGTGTAGAGTTACAGTGTAGAGTAGCAACTGTAGTGTAGAGACAGTGTAGAGTAGCAACTGTAGTGTGGAGTTACAGTGTAGAGTAGCAACTGTAGTGTAGAGTTACATTGTAGAGTAACAACTGTAGTGCAGAGTTACAGTGTAGAGTAACAACTGTAGTGCAGAGTTACAGTGTAGAG
>NC_138299.1:78980000-78985000 GCF_965601325.2 Salmo salar | reverse complement strand
TGACTCTACAGCAGTCACACAGGGCCGTCTGTCTGTCAGTAACATAGCTGTACAACGGAAAGGAGGTATACCTTGTCAGTTGTACAACTGAATGCCTTCCACATTTAACCCAACCCCTCTGAATCAGAGAGGTGCGGGAGGCTGCCTTAATCCACATCCTCGTCTTCAGCACCCGAGGAACAGTGGGTTAACTGCCTTGCTCAGGGGCAGAACGGCAGATTTTTACCTTGTCAGCTTGGGGATTCAATCCAGCAACCTTTCGGCTACTGGCCCAAAGCTCTAACAACTAGGCTACCTGCCGCCCAGGGTTATCCAGGGTTATCCAGCACCGCTATGGCTAAGCATTAGTCATTCCCTTTCATTAAATGTTGTTTGGGAAGCTAAACACAGGCTAATTGACATTAACATGCTATGCAATATGCAAGCTAATCATCCTTGCCTCAGAATAACTAACATTAGCATGCTATGCAATATGCAAGCTAATCATCCTTACCTCAGGACAACTAACATTAGCGTTGCTATTGCTAACACACAGTTCCCAGGGGTGCATCTGGAAAGCTCAGATACACCACATGACCAAAAGAATGTGGACACCTGCTTGTCCAACATCTCATTCCAACATCATGGGTATTCATATGGAGTTGGTCCTCCCTTTGCTACTATAACAGCCTCCACTCTTCTGGGAAGACTTTCATCTAGATGTTGGAACAATGCTGCGGGGACTTGCTTCGATTCAGCTACAAGAACATTAGTGAGGTCGGACACTGATGTTGGGCGATTAGGTCTGGCTCGCAGTCGGCGTTCCAATTCATTGCAAAGGTGTTCAATGGGGTTGAGGTCAGGGCTCTGTGCAGCCTTGTCAAGTTCTTCTGCACCAAACTCAACAAACCATTTCTGTATGGAACTCGCTTTGTGCACGGGGGCATTGTCATGCTGAAACAGGAAAGGGTCTTCCCCAAACTGTTGCCCCAAAAGTTGGAAGCACAGAATTGTCTAGAATGACATTGTATGCTGTAGCGTTAAGAGTTCCCTTCATTGGAACTAAGGGGCCTAGCCCGAACCATGAAAAACAGCCCCAGACCATTATTCCTCATCCACCAAACTTTACAGTTGGCACTACGCATTCGGGCAGGTGGCGTTCTCCTGGCAACCGCCGAACCCAGATTACTCTGTCGGACTGCCAGATGGTGAAGTGTGATTCATCACTCCAGAGAACGTGTTTCCACCGCTCCAGAGTCCAATGGCGGTGAGCTTCACACCACTCCAGCCGACGCTTGGCATTGCGCATGGTGACCTTAGGCTTGTGTGCGGCTGCTCAGCCATGGAAACCCATTTCATGAAGCTCCATCCGAACAGTTCTTGTGCTGATGTTGCTTCCAGAGGCAGTTTGGAACTTGGTAGTGAGTGTTGCAACGGAGGACAGATGATTTTTACGTGCTACGCGCTTCAGCACTCGGCGTTCCTGTTTTGTGAGGTTGTGTGGCCTACCACTTCGCGGCTGAACCACTGTTGCTCCTAGACGTTTCCACTTCACAGTAACAGCACTTACAGTTGACCGGGGAAGCTCTAGCAGGGCAGAAATTTGACGAACTGACTTGTTGGAATGGTGGCATCCTATGACGGTGCCACGTTGAAAGTCACTGAGCTCTTCAGTAAGGCCATTCTACAGCCAATGTTTGTCTATGGAGATTGCATGGCTGTGTGATCAATTTTATACACCTCTCAGCAACGGGTGTGGCTGAAATAGCCGAATCCACAAATTTGAAGGGGTGTCCACATACTTTTGTATATATAATGTGTGTATGCTAGCTGCACACGTCATCAGTTTATGTTTGATAGTTTTAATAGCTCTTCAAACACTAGTCAGATGTGGGGATTATTGGAGTGTGCTAGATGATGACGTGGGTTTGAGATGTTTATGTTCTGCCTTGAGTGTTTTTCTCAGTGGGTGAGCACCGTAGAAGAGCCGTGGTGTATGTGCAGGTGTGTGTGTGTGTGTGTGTGTGTGTGTGTGTGTGTGTGTGTGTGTGTGTGTGTGTGTGTGTGTGTGTGTGTGTGTGTGTGTGTGTGTGTGTGTGTGTGTGTGTGTGTGTGTGTGTGTGTGTGTGTGTGTGTGCTGGTGATGAGACAGGGTTACTTCAGGTCATCACACTCGTCTGCTCTCTTAAGACATCATTAAACTTCATTAAACAGGGAATTTGTGCCGCACTGGCACGCACACACACACACACACACACACACACACACACACACACACACACACACACACACACACACACACACACACACACACCCCCCCCCCCCCCTCTCTGAAGTTTATCCCCACACACTAACAAGCAACATCACACTCCTCTAACTTCTCACACTCTTCTCCGTTGCGTTGCAGAATTTCTACAAGGACATCAACCGTGAAGGGATGTACATCAGGTGAACACTTTATGTAACAATAACCTGTTATTACAATTGTAAATATGTTTCATAACTAGTTACACCATATCTAATACATTATATAGTTTGTCTATAGAGGGTTTCTGTATATGTGCTGTGGGACTGGGGTAGCTGTGTATAACAGTGTATTACTCTGTGGATGAGTGCAAGAATGTGACCTTGTGTGTGTGTGTGTGTTTGTGTGTGTGTGTATATAATCTGACAAGGGATTATCTCAATCCTGCTGAATTAATGTCCAAATCCAGAGGATCAAGTCCTCCACTAACTGTAACATGTGCACTCATTTTAGGAGAGAGAGAGGGAGGGATGGAGAGGGAAGGAGGGAGGGAGCGAGAGGGAAAGAGTGTGAGATAGAGAGAGAGAGAGAGAGAGAGAGAGAGAGAGAGAGAGAGAGAGAGAAAGGGAGGGATGGTGAAAGGGAGTGTGAGGGGTGTGGAACCGAAAGAGGGATGGAGTGAGGGAGGGGGAGAGTTTGAGAGAAAGTGAAGGACAGAGGGATACAGAAGTTGAGTCAAAGCAAGGCGTAATCCAAAAGGAGGAATGGAATAAAAAGATGGAGGAAGAAACAAAGACTAGCTAGTGAAAGACACACTGCTTTTCTCTGTTGGAAACCTAGAATGTTGAAAACCCTTCAAGTCAAACATTTGACACAATCCAAAAAATTGAACAATGTTGTGCTGAAAATGAGTGACAGTGATAGAAAATGGGTTAGAAGTAACGAAGAGAGAGAGAGGCAGAAAGAAATAGAAAGAGGAGGAGAAAGAGAGAGGGAGGTTAAGAGAGACCTATGGTTGAGGTAGCTGCATAGGGACGCAGTCTGAAGGCACATTAAACTTCCATGCGTTCTGCTGTGTGTTCATCAGGATGCCATACACTATTTACTATTCCGAGACAGACAGTGGCCATTGGGCTGTCGGTTTAGCCGTTTGTTAGTTCTCTGTGGTTGATGGTTGGTGTATAGGTCATGCCATCACAATCACAACAGATTGGATACGTGTATCACAGCATGATGGACTAGTCACTGAGTTGTCGTCTAGGCAACAGAGTCATCTAGTGGACAGTGGTAGACAGAGTGTGGTGTGTATTAACTTGTGTGTGTGTCCGTGTGCGCGCGTGCGTGTTACAGATACCTCTACAAGCTGAGAGACCTTCACTTGGATGTGGAAAACTACACAGAGGCTGCATACACCCTGTTGCTTCACTCTCGCCTGCTCAAGGTACACACGCACACACACACACGCACGCACACACACACACACACACACACAAACACACACAAATTGACATTCACAGCGAGAGAGATGCATTTCCTGGTGGATTCAGTGTAGCCCTGACACAGTGTGAGATGAGAGCGAGGGTGTTTTATTGGTTGATGACTGATTCCTTTGGCAATGGCCAATAGCATTAATCCATCTGATTAAGTTTTCAGAGTCACTTCACGACAGGGCTTTGGCCTCTGTGACTGGGTAACTATGGTGATTGATATAGTGTGTGTGACCTCTCTCTCTCTCGCCGTCTCTTTTATGGGGTGCTTTCATAGAGTTAATTCTCTCCAGTGGTTTATTACATCTTCTCTGTCATTGACACCACAGTAGTAGACACCACAGTAGTTTACACTGCTTCATCTCTCACACACATGCTGTCACTCCTATAAAGTATAGCCGATAACCTATAACCTGTAACCTATAGCCTTCACAATCCTGTCTATAGCTTGTCTTGCCACACTGATTGTTTAGTCTATGCCCTCTCTCTCTCTCTCTCTCTCTCCCCCTTCCCTTTTGCCTGTCTCTCCCCTTCCCTCCCTCCCTCCCCGTCCCTCCCTCCCCCTCCTCTACCCCAGTGGTCAGACGACCAGTGCAGTCCCCAGTTTGAGGTGCGTAGCTGTCAGACCCAGCGCCAGCTGAAGGAGAGCCTCTATGACAAAATCATCGGACACTTCGACAAGGGCAAGGTCAGCTAAATGGAGCAGAGTGCACCATCTTGATTCTGTATAGTGTCTTTGCTGTATCGATAGATGTGTTGGAGTTGGTTCTCTTGTCTATCTTGTATCTTCTCTCCATGTGTGTGTATTGGTAATCTTTCATCTGGCTGTGTTGTGTAGATGTGGGAGGAAGCCATTACTCTGTGTAAGGAGCTGGCTGACCAGTATGAGATGGAAGTGTTTGACTACGAGCTGCTCAGCCAGAGTCTGGTAAGACACACACAACACACTGTCCTTTCCTATTCCACACATGAATAGGTTTTGTCAGCAAGCTGCTTTTATTAGCGTTTGTCCTTCGTTTGTGACACTATTCACAGGACCCTAAAAACGTTAATCTACTCCACTCACTTTCTCCTCACCTCTCCTCTCCCTCATCCCAACGTACATCATATCTGGAGTGACTGTTCAATACACTCCTCTCCTCCTCTTCTCATTCTTCTCTTCTCTCGCCTCCCAAGAGTCTGGCTCACTCAAACAAAACATGCATATACAGTATCTCTCCATTAGAGACAGTCCTCTCTGCTCCTCTGAATTTTGTCGTTGTGCAAAAAATAGATTCTGCCCTTGGATT